>NW_015505228.1:1109848-1119317 GCF_001515645.1 Sinocyclocheilus grahami
TATATATATATATATATATATATATATATATATATATGTGTGTGTGTGTGTGTGTGTGTGTGTGTAATAGAATTATATGAAGAAGTCCCCTACTTATTTCACATTAATAAATTCAACTACAAATGTTAATAACAAAAAAGTGTTTCTGTTGGTTCTACAAAGGGTTAGTATTGTGTTTAATAGATTAAAGATCTACAGTCTAAACAGAAAGACACACACAGAGAACTGCAAAGCCTCAAATGTGCGTCTGCTGGCCACATCCATCAGGATTGTTTTGACAAAACAAGAGAAATGGGGAGGGAGAAAGATTCAGGAGAGGAGGGTCTTGGAAAAGAATGGATTCTCTGGAGACCAGCAGGGGGAGGAGAGAGGGAAAGAGTGAGAGGGGAGGGCTGATAACCACATCTGGAAGTTATTTGGAACAAGACAGGGAGGAAAATAGCTGATAGAAAAGAGAGAAAGTCAGAGAGAACCAGAAATTAGTAATTAGGGTTGAGGGAACACACTAACAAGCAAACAAATACTTTGACGTTGTTTGTTACATAAAAAAGAAAATATATTTTGGAACCTTAAGAGAAATCCGGGAGAGAAATGATAAGAGTCTGAAGGAATTAAACAACAAAGAATGAAAAGCTTATGAAGAATTCTGTAACCCACAAAACTGCGAGACCAATATTTCAGGTTTATCAGCCTTTATGTTTTTTTGCACCTTATGAGAGTCATTAACAACCAAAAGAACTGGAGGAATCACATCTGCAATGTGGATAATTTTGATCTATGAATAAATAAAGCAAGATCTCATGAACTTCATCAGTACGAAACAAAAAGACAATACAGGACGCTTTGGATTCAGGACAAAGTGAAAACTCAACTCTGTTCATAGAAACTCTTCATTTGCCAGTCAGTCACTTTTTCTGTCTCCATCTAAATCAAGGTAAAGTGACTATCTTTGCTTCATGTTTAATATAAATTTTGCAATATTAAAAATAAGGATTTGTGTACTGTTTATGAACCACTTGATCAGTGCTGAAGCAGACCAGAGAAATCAATGACAAATTGTATTCAATATTATGTTTTTATGGAAACCAGATATTATTAAAAAATAATTTAATAAAAAAAAAAGAGAGAGAAATGGTGTGTTATGCTTCAAGCTAATTTCTCTCTTTACTAAACATTTATAATCACAAGAAAACTAAATGTAGGATTAGGTTTCTGTGTTTTCATCTTTGGAACATAATTAAGATATTACTGATGAAATCCAAGAGCTTTCTAACCCTCCATAGACAGCAAAGGTCCTACCACGATCAAGGCACAGAAACATAATAAGGACATTGTTAAAATAGCCGATATGTAACATCAGTGGTTCAACCGTAATTTTATGAAAATACGAAAATACTTTTTGTGCGCCAAGAAAACAAAAATAATGACTTTAATCAACAATTTCTTCTCTTTGGGGTCAGTCCACAGCCATTCACGATATGTTTGTGGGGCTGCTGACATAGAACACGCATGCACTGCCTCTTGTTTACAAGAGGAACGCACATGCATGCTTCAAGTAACGAGTAATTAACGACAGAATTTTCTTTTTTGGGTGAACTATCCCTTTAATACTTACACAAGTACTTTGTTGCTCCATCTACGTATTGCCAACAAAGTCCAAACAGTAGGCTATCAACTGTTAGCGTCTCTGAACAACACGACAGTAGTGGCTTTCCTGAATGAGCACTGTGGATTGAATTATTGAATCATTCACTCGGCAAATCGATTCATTGACGTGCAAATCTGTTTGCAGAAAACAGCCAGGGAACGCCTCTTAGCCAAAAACTAAACTAAAGGGTGGAACTGTACACAACAACTTTAAGATTTCATCCCTGATTTACATTTGACTAAAGTCATAGCCAGTCTGCAGATTTTGGATATTAGAGTTGACAGTTTTCACAGAAATCATGTGTCTAGCTTAAGACTATAATTCTATCCAGGTTGATATTTTAGAACTCATATTGTTCCATTTGTCATTCATCTCCTGGCAACGAGGCACATGTTTCTGCTTAAGTTTATTGTGTTTGGAATGACTTGAAAGTCTGGTAAGGTGTGATGCTCACTCCTTTAGTGTATAATTGCAAAAAATTTAGCAAGTATATAGTGTTTTAAAATCTGTTCAGAATTTTAAAGTCATGTAATGTATTCCAGCCTTAACTGTTTAACATGTATAAAATATGCAAGCACATGCAATTAAGTAGCCTATTAGTCAATTAAAGTCTTTACAATTGTCCCTCAGAACAACCTAAACTGCTTTACACTGATGGGAAGTGACTTCTCTGAACATGATGATGATGCACCGTTATTTTTCTTTACCTGTGCTTGTTTGTGCAGTTGGGAGGATGTGGTTTATTTGGTGTTGGGGTGTGGCTCGGCTTTACACAGTCAGAGTTTTCATCTCTACCACTGTCCTTCCCTTCACTCTCCGCGGCCAACCTACTGCTTGTTGCTGGAGGCGTCACCATGGTAACAGGGTTCCTCGGATGCCTTGGTGCTCTGAAAGAGCAGAAGTGTCTATTGATGACGGTGAGATACCTGGATCCTTACTGACATCAGTAAAACAGATGTGTGCAAAAATGCCCAGAGGACGACGTTCATTCAAGTATCATCTTCATCTCAGATGTTTCTGATTTCTGAAGGATCAGGTGACATTGAAGACTAGAGTTAAGAAACAAAAACCAGCTTTGCCATCACAGGAATAAATTACATTTGAAAATATATGGAAATAGAAAATAGTATTTTCAACTGTGATAATATTTTATCATTTTATTGTTTTTACTGTATTTTTGATCAATTAATGCAGCCTTCCGGAGCATAAAAGACTTCTTTCAAAAGCCATTAAAAATCTTACCGACCACAAACCTTTAGTATGTTTATGTGATATACAATGTGCATAGTTAAACAATTGAAATTTCATGTCGATCTATTTATTTATTTTGTATATAAAGATGTTCATTCAAGTATCATCTTTATCTCTGGTGTTTCTCCTAAGAGGACATATAAAAACAAATGAGAGGCAGTTATATAGTAAATTGGTGTCTATAGCACAGTTGAGATACTTTGGACTAGTGTAGTTGATAAGAAATATTTGATCTCGTATTTTAATTGAAGAATGTCATTGATCTTGACAAATCTGAGCCCAAAATGATACGTTGTTGAGATCTCTTCTGAGGAGACATATGTGAGCAAACTAGGGCCTTTTTTTCAGGAGAACAATCTTAGAAACAGAAGCAAAAGTTTCTAAATGCTCTGTGTTTAATCTCATTGCTGCCTAAGAGAAACAACTGAGATATTAAAAAGATTTCATTTGTGATTTTTCTTTGCTAAATGGGCATACTGTCAGAATACACCATGTCTGTTTATTTTAAATATATACTATTGTCATTCATGTGGTCTAATATTTCTTTCTGGTCTTTCAGTTTTTTGTGATCCTCTTGTTTCTAGTCCTGACAGAAGTGGCACTGACTTTGGTTTTGAGTGTGTATCATGAAGAGGTGAGGGACTAACGGCTGAGCCTTGCAAATATTTCAGCCTTTCCTTTCAGGAAAACGCTTTGCCTTCAACTTCCTGTTTATCCGCTTCTCTCTCTGTTTTACCCATTTAGTTGGACAAGAAAGCCAAGGATGACCTAAGAGAGGGAATGAAAGACTATCTCACAAATGAGGGGCTAAAAAAATCCTGGGACAACATGCAGAGAATTGTGAGTTGAATTTACAACAGTCACAAATATGAAGGTTGAGATTCTTCAGCGTGAATCGTGGATTCTGTTTCCTTCAGTTCAAGTGCTGTGGTGTGAGCAACCACACTGACTGGCACAACAAAACGTCCAGTGGCAAACCTCCTGAATCCTGCTGCAGAGATAATACTGAACGCTGCCATCACTGGGAAGAGGTCAGATCATTTCTGAGGTCACAGGGTCAGCTAAGTACCACACATTCCTAAATCCCACCAACTATTGCTAATTGCAACCATATGCTCAACGTAAAATGAAAGCAAGAACAAACCCTACATACATCTGGTAATGCTCTTTGTTATACGTCTCCTTGAAATACTTGATTCGTTCCAAATCAGCATATTAGAATGACTTTTGAAGGATTATGTTACACTGAAGACTGAAGTAACGGCTGCTGAAAATTCAGGAATAATTCATAAATAATTAATAATAAGCAAAGATAATGTACTTCCATCCAATATTTATTGCAAAATAAACTGTTTTAGTGTGATAAGAGTGTGATTGTCATGTCAGAATTTATTTTGTCATAATGACCAGCTGACTGAACCTGATTACTCTTAATTTTATGTTTTAGCCGTGCTATGAGAAGGCCAAAGACTGGCTTTTGGCTAACATCACCTCAGTGCTTGGGTTTGGAGTTTGCATTGGAATCGTTCAGGTACTTTGAAACTCATGTTTCTCATAGAGTCTGATTATTATACAATTGCTGCATGCACTCAGATATAATGCGACTGCATTTTCTCCCTCCAGATTCTTGCTTTGGTGTTCTCCATGCTGATGTACTGCCAAATCCTACATGTAGAAAAATACATGGACTGACCCTACCTTCGCCCCATTGTGCCAGGGGCTCTTTAAAACATAATTCCCAATATGTAATAAATGTTTAAATGGGCTTGCCTATTAGAGATACTGGACGTGATATGCATGTGCACATAAATTATGCAGTTGCACTTAGGAAGAAGCTCAGATGAATTTCAGATAAATGAATTGACCAGGTAAATGCCTAAATAATTCATCTGTGCTTAAGAAAAGATGCTTAAATGAAGATAAAGTGAATGTATACAGCAGGTGGAAAAGTAAATCCTAGTATCATTGCACTCTTTGTTAAATACCCTTATAACGGCTTGCAATGAACTTGTGATCAAAAGTAAAAAAAAAATTAAATGGAAATCTGATGATTTGTTATACTAAACTAATTGTACTGTACTATATTAATGTCCGTTAAGGTCATTACAACTAAATAAGGATGCAATACAACAGTAGATGATTGAAATAATGTATTTTGGTATAAAAGTCACATACATTTTTTTTCAAAACATCCAAATGACAAGAAAATAAATACATCAGCACAAAAACCATATAATCAAGTAGTGTCAATTGCCCAGTTGGCTGGTTCTTGTTCTTCCTTTCCTCACAGAGGTCATGCTACATGATCCAGAGTTCATAATGAACAGAGGTCAATCACACTCCAGAACCTCATCCAAATGTGCAATGTTCCTCTGTGAATGAAAACCCCCAAAAAACAGTTTACTTAACAAATACAAAACACAGAATATCCTAAAGACTGAGGAAAATGCTAAAGGTAGACTGCTCACCCATCCTCCGTGACTCCTCACCCATGGTGCAAAGCTCTCCATGTAGCGCTCAGCATACCCTGTCAGACGCTGAACTCCAGTGGCCGTGACCACTCGTCGAGACACATCCATGGTGATGGCGAGACGCCGCAGCGTAGGGCTGACCGGAGCCAGACCCGGAGCCGGAGCCGGAGCCGGAGCCGGAGCGGGGGGCTCTTCACTCTGACTGGCATACGTGTCAAGGAGTTTGGCAAAGGATGGGTAGGAGAGGCGTGTGAGGGTGGACCGCAGGAAGGGGTTGACGTTTATCTACAACATTAGCAATGATAAACACAAAGTAATTAACTAAAAATAACCATGAACAATCAAAACACTGCTTATGTCAGAAAATCTTTATGATAAGAAGCCAAGATTACTCTATATCTCAGTAAGACTGGCAAACTTAGGGATCACTACCTTCTCGTTTATGGCATCCCCCTCAGAAGTTAATATCTGAACTAGTTGTTGAACCACAGCCTCTTTGCTATTGTCTACAATGAAAAGAAGAAGTGTAACATAATAGCCAAACAATACAAGTCAAAAAACATCACCTGTACCATCAACCCATTATAACAATAAGCTATTGTTAAAGGACTGAACATGAATTTCTGTACCTAAGACAACAGGTCTGTTTAGTATTCAACTTCTCTTGCTTTGGTACTGACTGACAATGCATCTACTGCACACATTAAGATCAAATTGAAAACCAACAGGTCATAAACAAGCCTGGTTTATGGTTTTACATGTACCTTTGAGTGTACTTGGCACAGGCTCTGGTTTAACAGGGGATTTCTTTTTCACACTGTGTTTCTGTGCGATTCTGTCCAGAGTTTCTGCCACACCGTCATAAAACTCAGGTGGATGAGCTGAGATAAAACATATCACATCATATCACATGCAGAGTCCATACACACACAATCATTCTAACCTTTGGAGTCATTAACGTTTGGAAATTTCTATTTAGCAAAGTATCATGAAAACCCCCCCGCCAGTTTTGCATTTATAATATTAAGAAATGTGTCTTGA
The DNA here is from genome assembly GCF_001515645.1 of Sinocyclocheilus grahami. Lineage (NCBI taxonomy): Eukaryota > Metazoa > Chordata > Actinopteri > Cypriniformes > Cyprinidae > Sinocyclocheilus > Sinocyclocheilus grahami. The sequence goes on from NW_015505228.1 coordinate 1,116,260, forward strand.
GCAGCAAATCAGTATATTAAAATGATTTCAGAAGGATCATGTGACACTGAAGACTGTAGACATTTCTGCTTTACAATCACAGGAATAAATTACTTTTTAAAATATAGTCAAATAGAAAACAGTTACTTTATGCTCTAATAACATTTCACAATATTGCTGTTTTTACTGTATTTTGAATCAAATAAATGCAGCCTTGGTGAGCATAAGAGACTTCTTTCAAAAAACAGTATAAGACCAAACTAAAACATTCTTAACAGTGCCTCCTGTGTCTCAACTTCTATATCCATAAAACAAGTTAAAGAAATTCTTTTACATCTGAAACTTACATGGTGAAACAGGATGATCCTCAGGTTGTGAAACATCAGTAGCACCTTTGAAAGGCAAAGAGGCTGGGCGCTGAGGACGAGGCTCTTCTCTTTTGAATGACACTTTTTTGAATATATCAGATATTTTCAGTTTTTTCTTCTTTTTCTTGTCCCCTGATTTTTTGTTACCTTCCTCTTCAGATGCAGAGGATGGTGTGAATATCTCTTCCTAAAAGAAAATGTCTCATTAATAAGTAGTTCTGAACAGCAATGTTAATGCACGTACTGTTAAGAAAAAAGCTAAAAATGAATGCTGAGATTGCTGAGAATGCAGCTCCTTAGCTGGTCAGTAAATTTGCAATACAGAACCCGTAAAAGTTTTGAATTAGCTTTGAAGTTCATGCACCAGATGAAACAAGAGCCAGTTTTGGCCTCTACAGATATAGTCAACAGTGTTTGCTTGTTTCACACTGCATGTTAGGCAATGCTTATTTATTTTGGTGCCCATATTAAGAGGTTACACACTACCAGCATGAGCACAAGCCGAAGTGTAAAGCTGAAAGTGTAGGAGCCTACCATTCATTTTAAAAATGCACTTTTAAGGTTTTGAATTGATTATCAAATTAATTTGCAATGCAAGTTTTTCTGAAGCTACATAAAATGAGCAAATTACATATTATTTGACAAAAACACTCACTGTTGCTTTGTATTATAAAAAAAGGCCTTAGGTTTGCGATTTTACCTCTGTTTTTCTGGGTAAACTGTGTGTTCCATTTGTTGATGGCTTGTCAGACTGGCCCGGCTGACTCCGCTTCTCCAGGGTGTTGTTTGGAGTCGGGTCAGAACTGCCGTCTTTCTTAGCACGGCGGATCATAGATGAACGGGATCTCAGTCTTCTTTTTATTAGATTTTTAATTCCATGTTTCTTTTCCTCTGCGGCACTGATCTCATCATCCAAGGAGTCCCATCCATTTGCATCTTTCTTTATTTTGTCTTTTTTTGAGGCACTAAAAAGAGAAAGATGGGTAATACTTTTCATTCAACTTTTTTGAAGAGGTACATTTTCTTTTAAAGGATAGTTCACCCAGTAACTAAAATTCTGTCATCATTTACTCACCCTCAAGTTGTTCCAAACCTGCATGAGTTTGTAGTCCCCATTGACTTCCAAAGTATTTTTTCATACTATGGATGTAAATGAGGACCAGCAACCTTTTGGTTACCAGCATTCTTCAAAATATCTTCTTTTGTGTTCAGTACAAGTTTAGAACAACTTGAGGGAGAATTATTTATGACACAATTGTCATTTTTTGGGTAAATTACCCCAATTTGCATGCTTATATATTTAAGGATAACAGAATCGCTGTGGTCCAAGATTAGATGACTTGACCACTAAAAGTTCCCCTGGACTACTGAATAAATGAAGTTAGTATCCTTGAGAAACTGTCACAGTAGTGAGGTTAGCAACAGTTTATATATTCAAATCATCATTAATGCTTGACAGATGAAAAAAATTATTCATCTGGCACTATTCCAGCTTCCACTATTCTTTTGAAAATAGGATAAAATCAAATAAAATATATTGTGAATAATTTAAAAGGAATTCAAAGCCAAAAAACAATTAACCCCTTAAGTGCCACCCCCCATTTTTGAACAGACGTGAAAGTGCACTATCCAAACTTAAATTATTATAATTCATGAAAACTTTGGAATACAGACCTAAGGTTGGACTCCTTTTTAAGAAGATAATCTGCAGATTACTGCAGAAGTGGAATCAAAAAGTTATAGAAGTCTACTGTAAAGAAAATGCACTGTACCAATTTTTATTTTATATAAAGTAAATATTTTACAAAATATTTTTGAATCCAAAATTTATATAAAATTTAAGCTTTATGTCTAAATAAGTTATGTTCCAAATATGAGGTTGATATAAAAAAATTGAGGTTCCTGTGAGATTTAATTTAGCTAGGGCGTTATACCACAAACAGCCACCGGGTGCCATCCAAACTCTGTAGAATTTTTGTTGATGCATTTTTCTGTCACAAATGTCTAAATTTCTCTGTCAATATTACTTCTATCAAAAAATCTTGGAATGGAATCTCGAGATTCAGACCTTTCTAAATATATGTATTTTGTCAAGATTATAAAAACTTTTGATTCTAAAAGACCGTAATACATTTTGTAATATGACACTTGACTCCACCCACTAAGGGGAGGAGACCACTAAAAGAATTTAAAGTACCATTTCCATGGTAAAGCAATGTCCGATTTAAAAATGGTTTTCACAGGATGAATTCTGAGGTTTTAAGCTTTTAAATAATATATAATTTATGATGATTACTAAAATATGTGATAGAGAAAAAAGGAAGAGTCCAAAAAATACACTTCAGAGACAGGTCATATAGATTATAATAATAATTATTATTATAATCTCTGGTGTTTGCTTATAACAAGTATATGTAGCGTCTGCGTAGAATCATGCATGATCTTTGGGTTTTATGGCTTAAGAGACCCTTTTAGCTTTTGACATTTGCATATAAATTACAGTCCTGGTCACAGAAGTTACACTTATATGGGTGCTAAATGTCAAATGCCCCCCCCTATCAGGGAGATGCTAACCAGTTTCACCACCCTCGCCTCATTTGGAGTTTCAAACACATTCCAAAGAGACGGAAATGACCCCCGGGGCCAGGCACAATGGGCCTGGCTGACCAAGCAAACTAACACACACACACACACACACACACACACACACA
>NW_015505228.1:1119461-1132560 GCF_001515645.1 Sinocyclocheilus grahami
GCTCAAAAATTCACGCCTGGTATTGGCCAGTCCACCCAGAATAGGAACCATCAAAAGAGATTAGCCCGAAATAATCTTGGCTCAAAAACCCTCTTCGTTTGAGACAACACTTTTCGAAGACTTTCAAGATCTTAAGAGTTTTTATTTTCCGGCAGTTTTTATCTTCAAGTAATTTTAGTCGCTGTGGACTTTTCCTTCGTCAGAAGAACCAAAAGTAAAAACTTCCAGCTGACTCCTCACGAACTCATCAAAAGACCTCCGGTGTCTACCGCGTCAGGATTCTTCTTCAGCAATCGAAACCAATGCAAGTAACCACTTACAATTATTTAGATGCGTGTTTAAGTTTCAGCCCCTTTTTAAGGTGATTAAATTAACTTAAATGATTTTAGCAAATGGCTGCAATATAACAAAGAGTGAAAAATGTAAGGGGGTCTGAATACTTTCCGTACCCACTGTATATATGTGTTTTGCTTAGTTATATGTTAGATATAGTTTCAGTTATTAAATCCCTTATATTCACAACTGATTGTCTCTGTTTGCTGCTCACAATTCGAAGTCAATGAATGTGTGAACCCTTGCTACATTTTGCTAAATTACTGCTAGCACTGCATAAAGAAGGACAGTTTATTCTTCCTTGGCCAGGAAAATAATCGTTCCTTGAATTGATAAATGATTATATTGTCTGCTACAGTTAATTCGAAGATATAATCTAAATACTTATTATTAATCATAACCAGTTATAATTAGTCATAAATATTTAGCTTTATAGAGCTGAAAAACCCTACATATATAATTGTCTTGTTTATGTCTGTGACGTTCAGTCATACTTACAAAGTGAGTTGTTTTATTTTGTGCCATTACAGTGTTTAATTCTGTATCAGTTTGAATGATTTGTGTCACCTGTATTTGTTTGGGTCCTTGTATTCTCCTCCTATCCTTCCAGGGCGCTCCCCAGGAGGAATCGAGAGAGAGTGACGCAGAAAAGACTTCAGCACCAACCGCGCCTCTGCTTTGATCTCCAGGAGGGAGATGGAGGGTGAGGGGGAAGCAGGCCTGTCCACTACGTCTGCCATCACTGAGACAGAGAGAGAACTAAAACTCTTTAAAATGTGAGCACTTTCATATTATGCAACAATACAAAACACCACTCAAGAATTCCAATGTTCTTTCCACAAGTAAAAACCTAAACCAGAGCCTCGTCTGTCTGTCAACACAAACGATTAATTGGAGGTCAATGTACACTTTGTATGTGTAATGTTCAGTGAAGAATTGTGCATTAAAATACAACCAGTAATCCATCCAATCGAAAGAGAAGTGAGTTACCTCAACAGTACTTCAATTCATAGTGGGTACATGAAGGAAGTGAAAGTACAACTACAGACACATACTTATGAGCTATTTCTCACTCAAACATAAAGACACAGAACGAGAGCTGAAAGTTCCAGTCTGTTTACCTCAGGCATTATATTTATCTATGTCATTTATATAAATATTTCAAACATGACAACAACATTTATCTATATATACTGCCCTCTACGTAGGGTTTTTGATAACTTTAGGTGGAAATGCATTAACGTTAAAAAAAGTATCACTGAAGACAAGTAATAACAGTTTTCTGTTTGATTGCATAATAACGCAAAATATACACATCATGGACAAAAGCACCCCATTTGGCAGATATGATGTCTGATTACTGGATTAAACTTGGAATTTATCAATATTTTATTTAATATGTTCTCTAAATGTAAATGTCTATGGAGCATAAATGAGCTGTATTAGCAACACTTCAAAGATTCTTAAATCAAGATACACTGGGAAAGGAAAATGACCAAGAAACTGACCAAAATGAAGTGAGTTTATAATTTAAAAAGTACAAATATCTGCCAATGGGCTCAGAAAAATCTACTTAATTGAAAGGGAAAACAAGTTTTCATAGCCCACTGGCAGATATTTGTTCTTAATTTTGTTTAATTCATAAGAAAACAAGACTTTGTGTCTTCATGGTAATATATATTAGTACATCATACATATCAGTGTATTTATGTGTGTGTGTGTGTGTGTGTGTATGGTATATAAGCCTAATATCAGACAACTGTCATCAGAATAGCAATGACAATTCTTGTAAAGCATTTTATCATTCCAATAATTCTTCTCATTCACTGTGAGCATTTTGCTTATAACTCACTCCTCTACTTTACAGGTTATTACGACTCATCAGAACTTGTAAATTCCACTGTGGGTATGCAATGGTTTTTATCTTTAGCAGAACAAGGCAGTTTCACAACTCAAAACACTTGACATGTTTTCATGTGTTTGTTACTTGACCTGTTCATCTTTCCCTCCTTACCCTACTTGTATGAGACTAGACCCCGCCAGTTTTTATGGCACACATATTATGGTAGAAAATGAGCTTTACTTAATATATTAAACTACTATGCTACTTTGGACTTTATGTGTGGAATAATGAAATACTATATTATGTGATTACTTGAATTATTAAATATACCCATAATTGCACTAAAATGTAAAATAAGAGGCGGTCTAAAGACTATTAGTACATGTTCACATAATACCATAAAAGGCTAAAAATATTTAAACACAAACAAAATTCTAACCAGTTTCCAGCTAAGACATGCAAGTGTGGATTTCACAGCAGAAGCGAGAAAACATCATCACCCAGCTTCTGCTGTAGTGGCACGTTTATCACTCACAATACATTCATACGTACTCGAGATCAGAAGAGGAATTTACCTCATTGCAAAACTGTCAGAGTGACACATTCCTGACCAGGCTGGAATAACATTTTATATGTTAATGACAAGTGAAAAACAATGTCCTTTTATTTTACCGGTCAAGTGAAACAAGCATAGAAAGTCAAACATTTTGAAGTCTCCCAGTGTCATCAGGTGACTGTGGCTCCCTGCTTTTGTTTTTACACACTGAGCACATGTAGGGACTCGACCCTTGTTGTATGTTTTCAGTTGTACACCAAGGCTTTCTACATGTAAAATCTTAAGCCCTAGATCAGTAGCTAACTCTGTAGATGTCTAGTTTGCCTGTAGGTAACTTTCCTATAGGCTACTAGGTTGGTTAGTAGCCCATAGTAAAGTTATTAACAGACAAAATAGACACCTATAAAGTTCATCACAGATGTGGTTAGAGATGTGGGTTGTTTGTGTGTCAGTGAAATATCAAGTTGGTAGCACTGAACGCATAAATGAATGACTGATTGAAACTAATTACTAAGATACAAAAAGGGAAACATTTGTTTATAAGATTGTTTACATGAATTCTGCCACACTCTTGACATATATGAACAATTCGTGATATTCTTTTTCTGACTGTATCATGCCACCATTTACACCTGAATTCAAGTAAATATTCACAGTCATACATGACTGTCAGGATAACAACATACTGTCTTGGATGTAATCAAACATCACCAGAAAATACCTGTCTTACAAAAGTTCATACCTGGTAAATAATGTCACCTCGACGTCCGAAGGAATCAGCTGAGTCGCGACGTGTTAAAACTGAACACAACCAAACGCATCGACAAAGTCGCTATTATTGAAAACTGTATCAAAACAGATACAGTAAGCCGCGAACTGTGTCAAACTTCAGACGAGTTAAGAGTCACTTGTGTCTGATGTTATTGGAGAGTTCAGATGTAGGTCAGATCTCACGGCGAATCAAATCAGATCTGAAGCTGTGATTCATATCGATGTTATTGATACTCCACTGTCGATACCGACAGAGCTTCACCTTCCCTATCGGTTTCTACCGCGTCCTACGGAATGACAAGTTTAGTTGTACGCACTGCGCATGTCACTGAGGAGTAGCATAGGACGAAGCCATTTTCCCAGTGGACAGGGTTCAAACTTGCAGTATGTTCAAATGGTACAGTAACAAACTTTCATAAAATAAATCATGTGTTCCATTGGCTATAACTGTCCTCAGCACGACAATTTTAAGTAGAGCTATTTTACTCCTAATTTTGATGCTACTTTGCTATTTTGTAACATATACATATGCCTATTTGTAGTGTTTACTTTTGTCTATAGGGTTTATTTACTGTTCACTTCCCTCTGTCTTGTATGCTGGTGTTAAAGACAAATTTCTATTTTGATGAATTGAATGCACTCTAAAGTAAAATAAATGCAAAAAACAAACCAATCTTAGTAAAAGAAAAAGTAAAAGAAAAGCACTCAGTTATGTGTTTCACCAAATAGGGTTTATTTTCAGACAAAAACCAACATATTTCTCAGCCACTGAGAAAAGAGAGTTATTTGGTGACTGGTACTTTACTGTCGCCATTGATGACAGGAAAGTTGGGGAGCATTTGTCCTCCCTCAGCCCCCCCCAAACCCCGTCCAGCGTCATCTGTAAATCAGACACTGGTACAAGGATTGGGAGAGACAGAGATGGACGGTCAGACAGAGAAACAGAGACACAGTAACATGTTATGAAATCAGTTGTTGAGAAAGTTTGGATGAGCACTGATAGAAAAGGTCAGTCATTAGCAAAAAATTAATAAAAAAGTATGCTGAGAACAATTCAAGCTGACAAGACCAAAAAAGAGAAAGAGGACATTCAGATTCATGAGAAAGTAATGAGAGATTAAGGAATATATCAGTTTGCAAATATTCTGGGTTTAGTACCGTTGAAAGTCTACACCATTTTAAAAGGTCACAATGTTGTTCATCATTAAGAAATTACAGAAAACATCAGTACAGAAATGAAAATAAAATCTGTAGTTACCACAAAAGCCTCTCAGCAGCAACATTCTTCATTATCCAAATTGACAAACTCTCAAACGTTTTCATTATACTTGTAAATTCATATCTGTCCGTGCAACTATCTTTTTCTTCTCTGAAGCTTCATCTGCTCTGATGTCTTACCTCAGTTATTTCCTCTTTAGCAGAGATGATATGCTCTCACGTCTGCACCCTCCATCTCTTGCTCTCTTCATCTTGACTGTCTTTATTTAGCTGTGCACTCTCTTCTTCCTGCCTGCCCTCTGACCTGTCCTGACTGCTTGTCCCTCTCTTCGCTCCGCACTCCCTCTATCTATCCCTCGCTCGGCCACCCTATCAGCCCGAAATCACTGTTCTCCTGACCGTGAGCCAATAGGGAGCAACACAGCTGGGTGAGGCACTTCCTCTGTGACAGGAAACCAGCAAAGAACTCTCAGAGACACACGCACATACACACACACACAAACACACACACACACACACAGAGAGAGAGTTTGGTGGACTCTAAATGTGATGCAGAGTTCAAAATGGCTACCCCTCTGAAAAAAAATATGTTGTGTTCATTAAGGAAAATTAAATGTATCTGAATTGTTCTTATTGTGTATTTTCTATGTTGCTATATAGTAAAAAAACAACAACAGTAACCTAAACTGTGTGCTAGAATTGTACCTGACTACATTTACTTTTGTTTATCAGGCCAACCTGCTATATGCACAATATTTTAATCATTTTGGATTAGAAAAAGATCTGTCAAATGAGGTGAGTTGCTGGAGAAATATTCCGGATTCAATACAAGTTAAGCTGAATCAGCAGCATTCATGCATGGTATAATGCTGATTAACACAAAAGTCATTTTGACCTTTGTTGTCTTTTAAAAAATCAACATTAGGGTGAGGCGCTTACAATGGAAGTAAATGGGGCCAATTTTGGGGGGATTTAAAAGCAGAAATGAGAAGCTTGTCACTTTATATCTATTTTTATATTTATTATATAATGTTATAAATGTAATTTTATTTATCTTAATTTTTCTGTTAAATTTGAGATGTATGTTGTTAAAATCATAATTTTTAACAGTAATTTTAGTTTTAGGGTTTACAGCATTACATTTCATGGTGACAATGTTGTAAAATCGGATATCATTTTGCACAGAAATGGTTAGCAAGCTCTTTTTCACACTATAAAATTGTTTTAACTTATTCTTTATGTCTTGATGCTATACTTTTGAAACAGTGAGTATTTTTACATTTACAGATTGACTTTCACCTTCTTTGTAAGTGCTTTAAACAGTAGTATTGTTTTTTTTTTGTGGTAATCAACATTATGCCACAAATGCTGTCATCTGAGCTTAACTTGTACTCAAACAGAAATGTCCTGTTAATATCTAAACAATAGTAAAATGAATCAGAATTTGTATCTGTCACATTCAGCTGTTCCAGGGAGGTTTGCATGAGAAACCGAGGATGTGTTTATCCACTTGAGAACCACAGGCCAAGACTGTGTGCAGAGGGCAAGAGATGAACAGATAGAGGGAGGGGTAGAGATGGAGCGATGAATTTGAGGGAGGAGACCCCATGTTCACACAGACTAGATAAACATGCTCTGATTGGGGACTCGAGGCCTTATGGGAATAGAAGAGACGTAACTATTATAGTGACCTCTGCTCAAACGAAGAAATTTGCGTGCTTTGCCCTCCACAGCTCGTTAACATCGGCCTTAATTAAACTCATCAAGAGTAGTGCACCGGAAATTTGGAGGATAAATCTCAGATATGGGCAGAGTCAGACCTCTAAGTGTATCCGTTCCAGTTTCCGGAATGGCATTGTGAGTGCCATAAGAAGTGCCAAGGACCAACAGAGAATTCTGTTAAACCAAGTTTCATTTCAATCTATCTTTGGTTATTATATACAAATATATAACCATGTGGCAATATTTTCTATATTTGTAGTTCTGGAATGTGAGATGAAAATATCTTATGACATCAAAGTTATTCATAACTCCTGTACTGTCTGAGTCCCTGTGAGAATAACTTTGTCAGAACATTATTTTCAATGGGTGTGGTGATGTAAGTAACAAAAACAGGAAATTCACCAGCACACAGGCAGGAAATGCTACTGTTCAGTGACAGTAATAAGTAAACACAACCCAAACGGCCGCTAGTGAACCAATTCACAGTTACTCTAGAGAAAAAGATAAAGGGGAAATATATATAAAAAAAATTAATAGAAGAGTGTTCTGGGATATGCACCAAGAATTAATACAAATACTTTGCATGATGAATACTAAAAAAAAAACACAGACTGTTGTTCTTTTCAATGTAATATTTTTATTTCAATGTTTAGTAATTCCACAAAAGGGTTTACACTAAAATGTTCACAATTCTAAAGATAAATACAGTAACGTTATCACTCTCTCTCTTTCATATTCATACACATTCAAACATACAAATCTACAGTGAGTTCATGGGATCTGACAGGAAAAAACCTATGAATATTACAGAGTGATGAAATAAAGCAATAATTAAATCACAGTAGTGTCCATTTAACAATGTACAGTAATAAATCATTAACTTAACTTCAGTATATTACACATGGTCAGTATGTTTGATTGTCTTTGCAGCCTTTTGCAATAATGTATTTTGATTGTCACTGGCTACAGCAATTAATATTCAGTTTTGATACTTTGTGCACTTGATTGATTGTCACTGCTTAGCTTGTGTATTAGCTTGATTGTCATTGGATTCTCCACGTCAGTGCAATATTATGATGGGCTGGTAACTGATAGGCTCATAACAGACTTCTCAAAATCTATCATTTTCAATATCACCATCAATCTACATTACCGTTCGAAAGTTTGGGGTTAGTAAGATTTAAATAATAATAATACTTTTATTCGGCAAGGACACATTCAATTTATCAAAAGTAACAGTGTAGACGTAACATTACAGAATATTTTTATTTCAAATAAATGCTGTTTTTTAAACTTTCTGTTTATCAAAGAATCCTGGGAATTTTTTTTTATCACAGTTAGGGTTATAACAAAAATATTAAGCAGCAAAAGTGTTCTTTATATTGATAATAAGAAATGTTTATTGAGCAGTAAATCATCATATTAGAATGATCTCTGAAGGATCATGTGACACTGAAGACTGGAATAGTGATGCTGAAAATTCAGCGTTGCCATCACAGGAATAAATCTTATTAATATACTTTAAACTATACATATTGAATACATATTTAAATAATAATACAGGTTATTTTAAATTGTACAAATATTTCAGCATTTACTGTATTTTAAGTATAAGAAACATTAAAATATCTTACCAAACCCAAACTTTTAAACGGCAACTACAGAAGCAGTTTTAAAACATCCTCATTTTTGGTCACATGCAGTTTATCACATTGATTGTAAGTGGCACATCAACTAAACAACATTTTTCGTTGCATCAACATGAGGCAAGGTGTTGGCCTCAGCTAATTTTTTTAATGTGCACTGTTTTAACTCCAATAGCTGAGAATGTTAACCAGACTAGTTTGTGCTATTGTCTGGCATGGTGCTGAGTAGGCCTATATAACTGTAGATCAAAAAGGCTGGAGTCCCTTTTCTCTTCCATCTGTGCAGGTTTGTGAGGTCCACATTTTTTTCACAGGATTATGGCTTACATAGACTGCTTCCCTGATGTGTACATAATCTAAATAAGTAGGGTTTCCTGACACACGTTTTGTTAAATAATTTGCTCAAAGTTGCTGATTGAAGCTCTGCTGGTTTTGTCTGATAATGATAAGGTGTGTTTTTACTGCAGTCGCGTCCAGTACTGACCCAGACCTTGTCCCAGCTCCTGATCGCCGCCTTGAACTGCAGTCTGCCCTGCTGCGGAAACACCGGGAAAGAATCCTGAAAGAAACACAAGGCCTTACCAGTGCGTTCTTCACTTGTGGCCACCTCTGATGACTTATTTGTAACACAGAAGGAAACCACAAAGGGGCTAAACCACATTCACACACACTATTTGCTCATGCAGTGTTTTGGCCTGTGGATTAGAGTATTCATTTGCGGTGGGAGGGTGGAGCATGTTACAAAACGGCACTCACCTGTGTTTGCGCTGGCCGTGGGTGGGGGCGGGAGGCGGGGAGAGGTGTAAGATGAGGAGTCAAATTTACGGGAAAGAGGGGGGAGGGCAGAAGGAGAAGGAGGCAACATGCAGGAGTAAGTTGGAGTGGACTGGGAGGGCAAAGACTACAGGAGAGAAGAGCAAATAAAGATAAAAGATTAATCTCATTTCATTTAGAGTATCAACGACTCGTCCACCTCATCCCTCTCTCCCTGCACCACTCCTTCCCCTGCTCCGGCCATCTGCACATTCAGATCGTCCACGCAACCATCTGAGAGAAAAATTCCCCGTTAAACTTCAGAGAGTCTTGTAAGAGTGCTGGGTTTCAGTGTGCCAATGTGTGTGTTATTATATAGACAGAACTGTCTCTTTGAAGACTGTGTAATTCTAGCACGCTGCAGCATCTTGTGTTTGACAGTTTGACCTTATTTGCGTACGTGTGAATAAGCAACAACTGTATTATGGGCATCTAATTCTGTGTCTAATGTCTGCTTGCTTTAGTTCCGCCTCCTGTAATGAAACAGAGGATGTCAAGGCCAGAGACTGCCGTGTTTGTATGTGGGTGTACATGCGTGGCTGATGGTGTAGCTGTTGGCACCCTCTGTTTGTGCTCAGTCAAGTATAAGAATTGCTGGTTCACCCCAAAGCTGACTTCACAAACACAAGCACACATAGAGCGTACATTCACACACAGAGGTGCTTTACTAATAATACATAAAGATATCACTCAGTAACGCTCACGTACCTGTTCCGTGTTGAGGAGTGATGGTGTCGGCTGGGTGGTACCAGTTGTTTGGGCCAGTCCAGTTGGAGCCGTTTTGTAAGTTCAGCATGGTCAGATTGTCATACATCAAATGCCACCTGTGAGAAAACACTGACCCTCTCCTTCTATCATCCAGACCACTCCAACCCTGAATGAAGGACTGAAGAGGTAAAACTGTGAAAAAAGGTCATTGGAAAAATCAAATACAATAAATTCAGTATTTATGTGCAGTAAACGGCTCTTGTATTTCATTCTTTAGGCCTATGTTGTGTCACCAATTTAGTATTGCATTTTTCCATGGCTTTGATTAGCTGATCATGTTGACGTTTTCTAACAGAGAATATCATTTAACTTAATTTATTAAATTATTAATAATTTCACTTAACAGTAAACACACAACATAGAGACACACACTCCAACAAAACAAAGAGATAATTATAGATACCCTGCACACAATGGCACACAATCCACGTTTTCGACTACAAACTGACTACACAACAAAACTCAGTACAAAAATGGAGGCATGAAGCCACCAACCAAAATGCAAGTGTATTTAATTCACACAAAAAAGCCAGCACCTGCACATAGTTTATAGAGTAGTGTTCAGCTAAATGAATAAATGCTGCTGAAGAGTTAGAAAAAAATATCACTGGTTCCACTGATAGTTCTAGATGTAAAACTACTAACATGGAAAGGAGGCCGTCGTCATGAATACTATAGATCTAGCCATTTAAATAACCTAGAAGTGCATGTATAATAATATTCGCATTGGTTTTGAGAGTAAACTATGGCCCTCAAAGGCAAAGAATGATCTAGAACAGAAGGAGAAACAAAATATAGAGAAGTGACATGTGGCGGACAACACAGATTAGGGTGCAAGAAAAAAATTGCATTTCAGCTGTATTTATTAGTGAATATTTCCAAAAAATAAAATGTAATATATATTATTATTACAATACATATGTAATAATAATAAACATTATGAGAGCTCAGATATGCCCAGGAAATGAACAGTTAAATATTGATACAATCCATATACAAAGGCTTCTTTTATATACAATACATGCTGACTTCTGTATATAATAAAATATACAATGAATTTATAAAGTATAATAGTAAATCAATCAATAAATAATAAAATAATGCTGACATGTATGTAGACATGTAAAAATGTGAAAAGATTTTGCACTAATTGAAATGAACTAGTTCAATTAATTAAATATGACTTTGTATGACTCTCAAGCAAAGACAAATACAAGCACATTTAAATTATTTAAATGTTGCCTTTGGTGGTGTAACACAACATATTGTTGTAACCTATACAAAACAGAAAATGTCAAAGGTCAAGTCTTCCATAACATTTCCACAATTAACCAGTAATTTTCCCAAATCTATTTTGTTTTTCCAATAAGTTTTTCCTGAATCTGTTAATGTCTCAGTCGCTGTGTCGGCAGTGAAGGCAGGAGACTCACCTGGTAGATGAATGAATTGTAAAAGTGGTCCACACTTGCTCAGTGTCTCTATCACTTTCTGTTCATCCCTCTCTCCTTCTCTCTGTTCTCTTGCTTTGTTAATGTTAGACTGTGTTGAAGAGAGAGAGAGAGAGAGAGAGAGAGAGAGAGCATGGGAGGAGAGGAAAGCGAGAGAAAGATGGAGAGAGTTAGACAAGGCGAAAGAGAGGAGGTGAGGGAGGGGTAGTGGGCTACAGAGAAATGCATCTGCAGGCACTCTGGTCCTTGAAGCAATGAGGGAGAGAGGGAAAGAGAGAGAGAGAGGGATGACACACAGAGTCAGTGTCAGTGTCAGGTCTGGACTTAATGCCAGGAAAAGGGGTGATGAAGTGAGAGAGAGAGGTGGAGGCAAAAAAAATGACTGAAAAAGAGGAGACGTAAAGCTATTTCTAAAGTATCACAAAGGCAAGTCGCTTTTTTGTAGATACGGACTTCCAAAAATGGCTAACCTAAGAGCTGTGAGACAGCTTCAGATCATGCACCTGCTCTGATGGCCAGCGGTCAGTGATAGTTTAACCATGCACTGCTGTGATCAACACAAATGTATATGAGAAGTCATTTCAAAGTTAACTTGATTCAAATGTGTTCCTATGAAATCATCAAATGTGGTATGCTGACAAATGAAGCATTAACCCTTTGATTTATCATAAAATATTCAAATGCATCTCAGACTAGCAACTTTGTTCTGTTTGAACTCAGTGATGTATATTTGCTTGCTACTTCACATCAGTCAAAGAGTGATTAAAAAATGTATTGCAGTTTCCACAAAAATATCAAAATTGATAATCGCCTCTGATTGGCCATTGCATTCATAAGCTCAACAGACTCGTGTGTGATTGGTTATAATGCGCAACACTGTAAAAACGCGTAAAAATCATGGTGCAAAATTGAGTAGATGTAAATTTAATGCTGCGGTCAACATTTTTCATTTTATTTTCATTTTATTTGCGACAGCCGTAATGGGTTTAGTTTACCTGTACAGCAGCATTTGTGTCAGTGTGTTGCCATAGTTTCTACAAGCGGACCAGAGACGAACCTTTTTAATTTCTCTGGATTTACAAATCCCTGGGAGCTTTTGGTATTACATAAATGCACAACTGCATGAAATATATCACACTGTGCAAGTAGATTTTGGATATTTTATTGCGAAAATCTTTTTCTTGAGCACCAAATCAGCATATTAGAATGATTTCTGAAGGATCATTTGACACTGAAGACTGGAGTAATGATGCTGAAAATTCAGCTTTGCAGTCATATGACTTTTTAAAACACATTGAAATAGAAAAGTTTTTTTAAATAATATTTTTCGATTTCAGTTTTATTTAATAAGTCATGTGATGTCAAAGCTGTTTTTTTTATATATATATTGCTGTTTTACAGTATTTTAAATCAAATAAATGCAGCCTTGGTGAGCATAAGCATTAAACTATCATTTTAGTATATTTTTAAAGCTTTTAAATTGGCCTTGGAGCCTACACTGTCCACAACACTCCACTACACGCTACACAAAAAATATATATATTGCTGTTTTACAGTATTTTAAATCAAATAAATGCAGCCTTGGTGAGCATAAGCATTAAACTATAATTTTAGTATATTTTTAAAGCTTTTAAATTGGCCTTGGAGCCTACACTGTCCACAACACTCCACTACACGCTACACAAAAATAAAGGTGCTTCACGATGCCATAGAAGAACCTTTTTGTCATATATCATATATATATAGAAGCTGCTGTGCTGAAAAGCTCTTTCAATGAACAGACCATTATATTCTTAAATTATAAAACAAGACACTGCCATCTTCATGAGAAGAGAAATTTCACACATTACTCTGTTCTCTGTATGTTCCATGCTCGCTAGTACGATTACATGCAAACATGAGGAGACGCTCTCAGACTTACGTGTGAGGGCCTCTCTTCTCCCACACACACACACACACACACACACACACACACACACAC
>NW_015505228.1:1132796-1152796 GCF_001515645.1 Sinocyclocheilus grahami
AGAGTGTATATGGTATGTTTACCCTCCACTGCACTTTGTGACAATCCCAATGCTATATTTGCATATTTTATTGGATTAACTTTAAAAACCAAAGAGCCTGTGACACGTTAAAATACGAGAGAAAAACAGAAAGAGAGACTTGTAGGTCTGATACAGGAGACTCAGCCAACATGACTTACAAGCATGACCATTTTGGTTCTAGTTAATATGAAAGGTTCAACTTAAGCAAATAAATAGGAGGCCTCTTTATGCTCACTTTTGTAGTAAGAAGAAGGATCAAAGGGGTTCATTTTGAATCAGAGAATCATGAGCTATTTTATTGTGTACTGATATGTTTCTTTTTTTCATGCATTCACTCTAAGGTAAATGGTTTTCAACCAGGGTTCCGGGACCCACTAGGGGGCATCAGTAAACTTTCAAGTTGGCCCCAGTGAGTTGTTATATTACTTTATTAATAGTTAGTTATATTAACAAAATCTTAATTTAAAATGCTAAGAAAAACCATGTATATTTTTACTACAACAGACGTACCAATGATACATATATCAGCTTAGGCAGGAGGGCCTTTGAAAAGGACAAAAAGTGGACAAAAACCTTTTCGGATAAAAGTGTGCCTTGAAGACAAAAAGGCTGAGAACCACTGGCCATTTTTTTCCTGCTATTAAATTGGGTATAAATATTATGCAAAGACTTTAAATGAGAAAGTATTATGTCAATAAACAGAGATTACTTATGGGGTCAGAGTAGATATACACAAATTTTAAAAGGATATTCATCTAAAAATGCAAATTTTGTCATTGGTTACTTACTATTACGTCTTAACAGATCTGTATGACTTTCTTTCTTCTGTGGAACGCAAAGTTTAGCACATATTCAGCATATTCACAATGCTCTTTTCTAATGAAAGTGAATGGTGACTAAATGAGCTGCCAAGCTTCCAAAATGATATTGGTCTGATCAAAGCTACTGTATTACTTCAGAAGACTTGGAATATAGTACAGGAGTCATGTGGACTACTCTTATATCACTTTTATGGTACTTTTTGGTGACCCCTAGTCACCATTCACACCAGTCATTGTATGGAAAAGAGCAGCTTGAGCATTCTGATAAACATCTCCTTTGTGTTCCAGACATCCCTCAGGTCGGGAACGACATGAGGGTGAGTAAATGATGACAGAATGTTCATTTTTGGGAGGTCCATCTCTTTAATGTGACAAGCACCATCAGGTCAACAGACACTGTCATGGCACAAACAAATCACAAGGCGTTTCATACGGTTGTGGTACACGCATGATAGCGAAGGAACTGAAACAGAAAAAGAGAAATAGGAAGACATAACGAGGCCATAGATGTATCCTTGTAGAAAAAAAACAAGGAAGGGGGACACAGAGGGCACGAGAAAGAGAGACAGAGGAGGTGGAGGAGAAGGAGGGTGCCAGCTTTATTTATTTCCGGTTGACAAAACCCTCCGCTCTCTTCCTCTCCCATCCTCCCCCCATACCTATGTCTCCCTCTTTGTCACTCGTTCAGAGGATGCACGGGAAAAGACAGTGACACGGAAAACAGACAGATGATTTACACAGAAACACAATGGAAGATGAAGAGCATCTTTCTCCGTGTGGGTTATTTTTTTAAATAGTTACAAAAGTGAAGCAAATGAGAAGGGATCCTAATAAAACGTTGTTAATATTTAGTGTCAGAGTGTTGCACACATGTGACGTTGAGTGCATGTTTATTATGTGTGCTGGTGTGTGAGTGTACGCTCCTTTAGGGCACATTTTTTTCAGTGTCTTGTTAGTTCATCCATGTCACCCTCTCTCTCTCTGCTGGGGGGGAGGGGGAAGAGAGGTCACCATAGCAACAATGCCGGGACAAATTAACATCAAGCGCTTAATAAAATGTGTGTACATGTATGAGAGTGCATGTATATGTGGTAAAGGAGCAAGTGTTGTACTCGATACCCCGCGTATGACGCCAAAATCTGGCAAAGGCAAATAATTCATTAGGCCCACAGTCTCTCCATCACTCTGTGTCATCCGTTTGGTTCCCGAGCACTTGTCTTCTTCCTTATTTTGCCGTCTCTGCATCCCATTTCCTTTCCCATCTCTCTCTGTGTGTGTTGTTGTGTGCCCCCAGGCTATAGAGTGCCACGTCCTCCCTCTCCCCTCCTCTCTCTCTGGCCCTGTCACCTTCAATTGCTCCATGGTACTAGACACAGCCACAGGCAAAGAGAGAGAAGAGAGGGGACACACACATACACACACAGAGAGAGAAAAAGGGGTGAGGACCGAGGGACGAAGCACTGTGTATGTCTGGAGAGAGACAAAGAGGTAAAGAAAGAGGGCAGGTGTGAAAAGTTGTGCAACAAGTTGTGAGGGAGGACGAGGAATCGAGAAACGACGAAATCGGGAGGTGACAAAGTTGAAGGAGGTATAAGTAGACACAACAAAGTGGCCTTGGTCCTAGCATCCATAGGTGCAAGTATTTTGTTGTCTCATAAGGAGGCTAACATGGAATTTCGAAGCAAGAAATTCTGCAGAAAGCTTTGTAGATTTTCTGCAAGTTTCTGCTGAATTTGAGCTCCCTTATATGCATACATTTAAAAGTTTGGGGTCAGCTTTAAAAAAATTTTTTTTTTTGCATTAATTTGATCAAAAAAAGGGGAAAAAAGGTGCAAGCAAGAATTTTGTGAAGCAGTCTAACAATTTAAAATAAATGTTTTCTATTTAATATTTTTTAAAATGTAATTTATTCCTTTGATAAAAAGATACATTTTCAGCCGCCATAACTCCAGTCAGTGTCACATGATCCATTGTGCTACTTTATATTTTTATGGAAACAGTGATACAATTTTTTTCAGGATTCATTAATAAACAATGTTCAAAAGATTAGCATTTATTTAAAAAAAACTTTTGAAAAATTCTACATTTATTTAAGGACACTTTTGATAAATGTATTGGATTCTTCCTGGATAAAAGTTTTTTTTTTTTTTTTTTGAAAATTGACCCCAAACAGTACAAAAGTTTATGCTGCCCCTTGTGTGTTTGTTAATTAAATAGTTTTATTAATTTGATTATGCTCAATTTAACACATTTCACCATGTTCATTCTGCAGAACTGACATAGATTTTTCCCTTAAACACAGCAGAGGAAGGATGTAAAAATCTACAGAGTTTGTCTAGGCCTGCTCATTAACCAAGTTAGTACTTCTTAGAGCTTTGCTTCTTAGACCTATAGATCTACTGGCAGCCTGGTGATAGCAAAACAATGGTTAGGCTCGATTCCCAGGGAATGTATAAACTGATAACATATACTTTGAGTGTATGACACTTTAGAAAAAAACAGGTATGATGTAAATCTGAACGAGATTTCTACTTGATAACATAAACTGCAGTATATAAAACATGGCACAAAACAAATAGAATTTAAAACATTTTAATTTGTGTTCACACTGCTGCTCTATATTTTAGCCAGTTATATTCAGTTGCAATGTTTCATTGCGTTTTTCAACATGTTCTCCCTGATATACCTGTCAAACTGACCACAAACAAATTGCTATTTCGGATATCAACTTTCTGAAAAGTGCATGACAAATGTTTAGTTAAAAAGGAAGGATTAAATCTTTAAAAGGGATTATACTAGCTTGTTTAAAAAAAACTTTAAAAACTACACTTACATGATAATATTCTATATGCGAGACATTTAACTTGTTTAATCTGACAATGCTAAAGGGTTTGATCTGTTGGCCTTTAATTTACAAAACGACACAACCACTTAACACTTTCTGAGTAGTATTGATATTATTATTAGGCTACTATTTATATTCGGCGTATAAGTAGCCTAATTTAAAGACCACTGACCAGATATTAACTTGCGCCTTAAAGACTTAATAAAACAAAGTTTGCATGTTACATTAAGGCTATTTAACATGCATTAAACGTAATTTATTTCCATTAATTTCCAGTCCAAACGCAGCTAACACAATGTTTCTGTCAAAGATAAGCAGTCCTCAAAACTTTTTCCCAGTTTGCCAAAACACGCCTGCATCCCTGTCTGAATGCGCGTTCGCGTGTCAACGTGGCGTTTCGCAGCCAGTAGAATTTAGAATTCTCCTAGGCCCCGCCCAATCTCGTCTTACAATTGGCTCTTTTTCCTGTCAGTAAAAGCTTTTTGAGGACACGTAACGTGGCTGCCCCACCCCCTTTTACGTGCACTTTAAAGAAGAACAGTGCCAACGCGTACTCCTCCACTCACTCAGGATAAACGGCTGTACTCGAGCAGAAATCACTGCAGGCTTGGTAAGTTATTTATACGGTTTTACAATTTTTTTTTTCATTTTTTTTACTTAAATTGCACTGTGTTTTTTTGTTAATGTCAACTATTTTTGTACAGCTCGTTCAATAGACATATGCTGCCTGTAAATCACTGCATAAAACAAAACATTGTTTTTAGATTTTATATGTTTGTTCTTGTTTTTTTTATTATTATGCTTTAACATAAAATAGTTGATGCTTACTCAGAAAGTTGAAAACAAATGTCTATGCTGTATCATTTTATTTAAAATTGAATGAGACCATTGAGGATACATTTTCATTGCTAAGCACAATGACTTTGTGTGTTAGTGTACATAATCCTTTTTTTTTTTTTTTTTTAGGGCAGAAAGAATTTACAAAATCTTTTTCTGTCTCTTTTACACACACTCCTTAGGGAGAATATGCAGCTGCTCATTTTAGGGACACTTGCCCTGTTTTTTGGGGTCACCGTTGCTGTGCCTGCACAGGAGAAGCGTGTACATCATAAGCCTGACCTCAGTGACCATGTTCATGATGATGCCCATGGATACCATTATGACCACGAGGCCTTCCTGGGCAAAGAGGAAGCCAAGACCTTTGACCAGCTAAGCCCTGAGGAGAGCAAAGAGAGACTAGGGTAAAATAACTATGGGAGAATGGTACAGTAAATAGGAGAATTATAATATTATTAGCGTCTTACTTTGTATATTCCCTTTGCAGAAAGATTGTGGATAGGATTGACACGGATAAGGATGGCTTCATCAGTCATGCTGAGCTACACCACTGGATCAAGCACAGGCAGAGTAGGTACATCGAGGAGAATGTGGACAAGCACTGGAAAGAGTACGACCAGAACAAGGATGGGAAGATTGGCTGGATCGAGTACAAGAACACCACTTATGGATATTACATGGGTAATTAAATGAGCATTTGAATTTGGGCACGGCTACTAATTATGTGGCTTTTAATGAGAAAGGGTTATGTATTTATTGTTCACAACAATGCAACATCTTCGCAAAATGAAACTATTGTATTTTTGGATAAATTAGTATTTCATTTAAATAGACCAAAAATGTTTAGTGTTTAGACCTTAAACCGCAATGCATTCCGCAGAACTAAAGAATATTGACGGTTAATGTACTATTACTGTACTCCAGATGCAGAGTTTGATGATGTGGATGATAAGGCGAGTTACAAAGCCATGCTCACTAGAGATGAAAGACGGTTCAAGTCTGCAGACCGGGACGGGGACGGTGTTGCTACCAGAGAAGAGTTCACCGCCTTCCTCCATCCAGAGGAGTTTGACCACATGAGGGACATTGTGATACAGGTACACAGAGTAAAGCAGAAGGCATTTATACTCGCATGTTTTACAGAAACAGCTTTAAAAATATGTTTAATACATGTTGAGAAGATTCACACGGAGGAAAAAAACGTATAGACCAAGGACCAAAATTCTCTTGTTCACATTTTCACTATATGGTGACCCTGGAGCACAAAACCAGTCTTAAGTCGCTGGGGTATATTTGTAACAATAGCCAAAAATACATTGTATGGGTCAAAATTATAGATTTTTCATTTATGCCAAAAATGATCATTAGGATATTAAGTAAAGATCATGTTCCATGAAGATACAGTGGGGAAAAAAAGTATTTAGTCAGCCACCAATTGTGCAAGTTCTCCCACTTAAAAAGATGAGAGAGGCCTGTAATTTTCATCATAGGTATACCTCAACTATGAGAGACAAAATGAGAAAAAAAATTCCAGAAAATCACATTGTAGGATTTTTAAAGAATTTATTTGCAAATTATGGTGGAAAATAAGTATTTGGTCAATAACAAAATTTCATCTCAATACTTTGTTATATACCCTTTGTTGGCAATGACAGAGGTCAAACATGTATAATAATGATTTTTTTTTGGAAGAGGGTTTCTACATGATTCTGCAGAATGTATGTTTTTGTTAAAAAATACTAATAAAAAATTGGCCAAGTGACAGGAGAATTACTATGAATACTGTAGATGATTAATTTTGCTATCTATTGTTAGCGTTTAACATCTTTCAGACCAGAACAGACCACTTGAGAAGCACTGAAACAGATCACTGTTGCGAACTTTGATCCTTCATTGTTACAGGAAACAATTGAAGACATTGACAAGAATGGTGATGGCAAGATTGATCTGCGGGAATACATTGGTAAATGTCTACTCTATTCACCTGGGAAAGAAGAAAGCCTACATTAGAACTGATATTTTGTGGCCAGATGAATTGAAACTGTGCTTGTGTGTGTTCCTTATGACCCTAGGGGACATGTTCACCCCTGGAAATGGAGAGAATGAACCAGATTGGGTCACAACAGAAAAGAAGCACTTTTCAGAGTTCAGAGACATGAACAAGGTATGCCGTGGGAAGGAAATCTGTCAGCATTCTATTCTATTCTTTCATGGTTCATGATTTGCTTGCTTTTGTTAGGACGGTTTCCTTGATGCCAGTGAAGTCTCTCATTGGATCCTCCCTGGAGAGGTCGACCATGCTGATAATGAGGCCCAGCATCTCATTCATGAAACAGATAAAGACAACGTAAGTGGCTTTCACTGGGTCTTCAACATGGGTGGTGTCATTAATTCGCAATAATGCATAAATGGCAATAATAATAATCAAAAATCAATTTAAAATTAATCTTTACTTCTGTCTTTCTTTTAATTCACTGCCAATGAATTGCAATGGACTTCCAACTGCTTCATGTAATTGACTAACCAGGATGACAAAATCACAAAGAAGGAGATTCTGGCAAACTGGAACATGTTTGTCGGGAGCCAAGCGACTAATTACGGAGAGGATCTCACCAAAAGACATGATGAACTTTAATGCTGGCATATCTGGGTACAGGGGAGGGCAACATATTTGGGGTGTAGGCAAGAAGATAGGAAACTGAATATGAAAATAAAAGCTCATTTTCATCATGTGTTGGGTAGGAACATTTCCAGAGTCAAAAGTCAGGGGTTAGGCTTCAATGAAGACAGGTATTTTAGTGAGACAGACAAAATTTGTATTTATTGTCAAACACATTTTGTCCTTTGAAACAAAACCGTAAGGAACACTCACATTCCTTATGAACAGACACTCCAGTTTGCTAACTGTGAGGAAATGGACTGATATCTTCCATTTGAGAGATGCTCAGGAGTTCAGCACTACTGAACAGGGACCGGGACAGTTGCATCAGTATTCACAATAACAGCCCTGTCTTGACTGTTACAAAGGACATTTCACAATTTCAAAATTTAGTGGTCTGTGACTTCACATTCAACGTATCACTAAAATGAAAAGAGGCATCGCGGAGGAGAGATGAATCCAGAGGGAGGGAAAGAGGGGCAGGGACTCAATAGATGGGAGGAGACAAAAGTAATTGACACTGTATTGGTGGAACATTTTTCTCTCTGTGAATTCCAAATAAAGCCATGTTGGTTTTTTTTTAAATTGTGGACTGGGGTTTAACTTCAGTGTTCTGACAAAGACATTATATTGCATTCTGATAAGAGGTCTAATTGTTAATCACAGAAGCTTATATACATATATATATATATTTTTTTTTTTTCTTTTCTTTTTATTATAATTTTTTTATTAGTCATTCACCCTCTTGTTCAACAATCATTCTTTGTCCTTTGCATTTTCCAAACTGTGTCTGTGTCCTTAATGTCATTCCCAGGATGGTCGTCTCTCTATCAGTGAGATCATGGATAAAATGGATTTCATTAAAGTCAGCACTATAACTGACTTTGGGACCCTGACAGAAGATCATGATGAACTTTAACCTCATTACGACTACAAAAATTCTGAATGTCTTTTAAAACGTTTAAAATAAGACAAATGCGATTTTTGAAGTGTGTAAAATAAATGATTTATTTAAAAAAAAGTACATCTACTCTATATTGTGAACACATGACATTAAAGTATCTTTGGGGCAAGGAGAAAAAAAATAACTTCAACATCCACTCCAATTACCCCTCACCAAACAACTGACAACAAAAGGACTCCAAAAAAGTCCAGCAAAATGAATGACAATATTTACAGGGTAAAAGCGTTGTCCAATCCTCTTGTTTATGCTTGCATAACGGGTCTGGCCTCTTTAGCTTTGAGGTCCACTCCTGAACCTGCAAAGCCAGTCCCACCCTGCCGACGAGCAAAGACAGACATTATACACTGACTTTGTTGAGACACTCTTTATAGCTTTAGGTCTCTCATACACACCCTCTGAAGGGGAATGATGTCCTTCTCTTTCAGTTTGTCTCCAGTCACTGGATCAATCATGTCTTTCTGTATGAGCTTCTCCACACACTCCATAGTGACTACGACTCCACTTGAGGGAAAGACAGGAAACAAAAGGAGAGAGAAACTAAAAGTGAGGGCACGGCCTAAATGTATGAAAATGCATAGAGTCAGATCAATTCTTGCTGAATAAACAGTTTAAAAGTCAAACTCACGAGGGTCTAAGAACTGCACAGGGCACAGAGTTCCCAAGTGTGTCTCTGGTTACTGCACACACAAATCTGTCCTGAGGACCACATAAAACAATTTCTGAACGGTTGAGAAACACCTTAAAGATACTGCTTGCAAAGACGTGCAGTAATTTAAAGGTTTAGGTCAGTTTTTTTTCTTAAGATACAATACAGAAATATTTAACATTTAATAATACATTAATTATACTTATTTAATATATTTTTAAATTAGTACTGTTATTAAGCAAAGATGCATTCAGTTGATTAAAAGTGACAGTAAATCTATTGCTACAAAAAAATTCAAAAATAAATGCTGCTCTCTTTTGAAGTTTCCATTAATCAAATCATCCTCTAAAAAAAAATAAAAAATAATAATAATAATAATAATCTATCACAACTCTTAAGCAGCAGAACTTTTATCAACACCGATCATGAGAAACACTTCTTGGGAATAGGGATGTAACGATTCCTGGTTTCATGATCCAATTTTTTAATGATTATTTTAACAACATGAGATTTAAGACAAATTATAAATGAAAAAGTGTCCTTTTATTATTTCTCAGACAAAATGATGTACCTGACATCGGAATATCTTTTAGGTCAAATAAATAGGCTAATAATGCATTTATTTTATAAATAAATATAAAATAAACAAATCCCAAATAAATAAATAAATCTCCTCATACAATTTTTTTTTAAAGGGGTCATATGATGCGATTTCAAGTTTTTCTTTCTCGTTGGAGTGTTACAAGCTGTTCGTGCATAAAGAAGATCTGTAAAGTTGCAAAGACTAAAGTCTCAAAACCAAAGAGATCAACCTCGCCTACCTAACACGCCCCCACATGTCTACGTCACGATGTGGGAAGATTTGTATAACGCCGCCCAAATGTTCACGCAAAGAAAGGCGGCGTAACTTTATTGTTGCCGCCGCCATGTTGTGAAGACGCTGTGTTTTTTTGTGAAAGCGAAACTACTTTGTTTGGCCTTCCGAAGGAGGACACACCGAGAAATCAGTGGTTAAGTTGTATTTACAACACTATTCCAGAACAGTTCAACCCAAATATTCAGATGTGTCCAGCGCATTTTACGGAGGACGAGGACTGTTTCCTGGGAGAGTATAGCCTACAATGCCGGTGTTCCGGTGAATTCAGTTCCCATTTCCCCTTCGGCGCGCATTCTGACCCTATACAGTCTATGATGCTGACAAATAATGCTGACTCACAGACTGCAAGTACATTTTCATATTTAAAGGATTTGCCACTGATGATTCAAACGCGAGTTTTGAGCAGTGTAGAGTAGCGCTTGTTTGTCATTTCTCCGATCACAAATGCAGACATGGTTTTATGTTTTTGCGGTGCGATGCGATGCAACGCAGCGCATAAAAAGACAGTATAAGTCATTATAATCCATAATTATGTCCCCACTGGATGCAACAAATGCCTCGTTTATAATGGGTTTTAATGTTTTTGTCTCGTCGTGCCGGGACAGGGCATCACAATATGGCAAGGGGCGTAACATTTCCGTCACACGCTTGAGGTATTCGGCCAATCACAACGCACTGGATAGCTGGCCAATCAGAGCACACCTCGCTTTTTCAGACCGATGAGCTTTGTAAAAATCAACACATTTCAGAAAGGCGGGGCATAGAGGAGAAACAATAATGTACAGTATGTGGAAAATAATGTGTTTTTTGAACTTTAAACCACAAACATTTCACTACACCAAATAATGTTCTTTTTTAGCAGCATCATATGACCCCTTTAAGAAATTTAATGTCCACATTTTCTAGCAGAAAATGCACCTTGTACTAAAAAAAGCATCTGAATCAAAACACAATAGTCTTACTTTGACTTAAATAATAAATAAAATTATGCAACAAAACTACATAAAAGCAGACGGGCTGAAAGAAAACCCAAATTCACTCTCTGACAGCAGGTGGCGCTTATGGAACAGCAGTAATACAGCGTTTCCTTGTTTACCTCTGTAAACAAAGCAACACTGCATTTATAAACACTACTTCAATATGCATTATACCAAAGCCTCTTTAAGGCAAGTCATGTCACTCGGCAGCCATCTTTGAAACACCTCTCGGGAATGCAAGTGCAGCTCCTATCTCTTTGAATGGGGAAACATCAAATTCTCCAAAACTGTTTACTAAGCTCAAAATTAAATTTCATATTTGAGATCAGCAAAGAAATCTGACAACAACTGTGTCATAAGCCCCATTTCCACCACAGGAACTTTTGGACTTTGGGCTGTTACTCGGTGTGTTTCCACCGCAGAAACCAGGATCTACATAAAGTTCCGGGTAAAAATTTGCCCCTCAGAAAGTCCCTGCTCACGAGGTAGTACTTTTTCAAAGGTCCGGAACTTTTGGGGGCGGGACTTGGGCGCTGAGCATGCTGATTGGTTGAGTTCACACAGCATTGTATTAAAACCACCATTTAATCGCATAATTTTTTTAAATATTACTGTTAATCACAATAATGTTATTGTGTCATGAAATGTAGTTTTAAAAGTATTTCAGGCGAGAATGTAGTTGTTTAAAACTCAAATCAGTTTATATATAAAGACAGCACCTATTTGAAAATGTGCTCTCTAAATCGCTTTCATTCAGAAGGCGGGGCTTCCTGCGATTGAGCAGCCATATTGAGCGTTGCATTTTTCCCCATTCAAAACTATACGAGTGACACGACTTGGGTATTCTATAGTCTTTTATTATACTGAGGCAAGATGCAAAGAAAATACCATGTAAACTTTTCCTCAGGAATACATTTATAAATCATCACCAGCAATTGAATCACGATTTGTTTAACATCTGAACCAACTTGAACTGTCACACATTATGATTTTCGACCGGCTCTTACATCCCTACTTGAGAATGATTTCTGAAGGATCATGTGACACTGAAGACTGGAGTAAAGGTTGCTGAAAATGTAGCTATGAGGAATAAATTACATTCTAATGTGTTAAAATTATAATAGAAAACATTTAAAATTGTAATATTATTTCACAATGGTTTCGGTTTTCCATTCTTATTACTGTTTTCTAATCTTACCAACCCCAAATTTTTGAAAGGTATTGTATACAGTATTAAATGGAAAGAGAGATGCAGCTCATAAATAAATACATAAAGCTCCAAAATTAAGGCTTCTTACTTGGCGTGTGAGGAGGGCCACTCTGTCCAGACTGGAGTCCAGTGGAGTGAAGCGCACTGAAATCAAATCACTCATCTTCAAAGGACATCCTGACATGGGGCACAACACTGTCTTTGACTGAAAAAGCAGGAGAGAAGGAAAAACAGTTAATGTTAATAGATGATGTCAAAAGAGTTAATATATCTGTGAGGTGTATTTCTTAAATTGAGTGCCCCATACAGGGTGAGAGATCCTTTAAAAGAGGACAATCATGACACAAGAAGCTACTGAACACACAGAGTGGAGAACTGACCAAAGCAGGAGGAGAGAAAGACAAACAAACCAATCAAAGGCATCATGACCGATCAAAAGAACACTTGGCATGCAAACTGATTTCAGGGTAAGCACAATCTCTTGTGTAATGCTCTTCCATGAAGGACATCTGACTACTGAAGACCCAAGGTTAGGGACATGTGGCTGGCAAAGAGGGGAAAGTGACAGATCTAGAGACCTACGGGTTTTTTAAGCAAGGTGGGCTTGGCCTCTGGTGTGAGGCTGGGGATCCAGAAGCTGGGCAGAGCTGAAGAGGAACTGGACGCTCCTGTGTCAGAACTGGTGGAGCTGCTTGAGCCCTTCTGGCTTCCTTCGTCCTTAGATTTCTCTACAGAAACATGAGGTATATACACACATAATCGAGCAGGAATCTCATTGTGTTGTACTTATGTTTAAACCACCTTGTCTGGTTTTCATACCTGAGGTAAAGGGGTTGATTGGCTTGGAGACAATGTTGTTCTCTCTCTGTTTGAACTTCTCAGCTCTCTCTCGCTCCTCAGACTTGGACTCCAGCTGGCCTTCACTCTTTAGAGCCTGTTTCTGCTTCTCATATGCCTGAGTTTAAAAATATGTGTGTGTTTGTTAGACAAACAGTGAAGGGCATTCACATTCAGAGCAAAATACATTTGTAAAAAGTGCTCAAACCTTCATTTTCTTGGCAATTTCTGTTTTCTGGTGAAGGATGTATTGCAGGATGGCTTCTTTTTCATATAAGTATCCATCTTTACTGCAGTAAGCAAAGATAAACAAACACACATTAATCCCAGTCTCCAAGCAGCTGACACGCAAATGGCCCAGTATCACTCAGTATAACCACTTAAGACTGTGTTAAATAACCTCATGCAGACAATTTCAGCATTGAAACATTTCTACGAGTGCAAATGTGGCTCGTACGTTACGACGGGGTCCCTGCAGGGCTGTAAGGAGAGACAGCAGCAGTCAAAATCTTTGATCGCATCCTTCCCCAAACGCACACTTTGTGTCCCGTAACCAGAAGCGGCTGGAAATATGAAGTGAGATGCACAATTTGATATTGTAATTACATTGCAATCATTTCATGACACACATAAATACATAAGATCAGCAGGGATACATTACCGGTGTCTTTCTTCTTCTCGTGATACGTGTAAACGGCTCCTGCTGTGCAGTTTTTCCCGTGTCGAGTCATGCTTGTCCTTTACAGAACAAAATGAACAGTTTTTACGGTATTGGTGAACAGATTTTGCACAGTTTCACATAACTAACGTTACACGTTCGCCCATGTTGGATAATTCCTTAGTGAACTAGCGAGGCAATCCATAACAGATATCACACATTAACGTTACAACAACAAGCCGGAAGCTACACATAAATCAAACGCAGTTTGTTATATCATAGATAAATAGCAGGTTTGAACGTGCGGGGATAAGCACAGACGTTGCTGTTTACCTCTTATTATCCTGAACCGGAAAGAACCCTTTTGGCTCCACTTCCTGGTTCGTCATAAATTCCAGAATAAAAGTTCTCAGAGAACGCTGGTATCATGCTCGCGCCCTCTGTCAGTTAAGCTGCAGTCTGTTTGTCCACCAAAATAAATACTGATTTGAATTTAAATACTTTATTACATCTAGATTATAGTAGAGCTTCTGCTAAAAAATATGACATTGTAGAAAGCATTTTTTTTTAATTATAGCAGGGGTCACCAAACTGCAACCAACTGCAGAGTTTAGCTCCTACTTGCCTAATCAACACACATGTCCTCCAGGACCGAGTCTGGTGACCCCTGTATTACAGTACTCAAAGAATAAATGTTAAAGCCAATGTACGCCAAGGACAAAGACTAAATGGCCTGGTCATGTCAAAGACAATAACTATAGCAATAACTATAACTAAAAAAATGTATAATCATTCTAATTTTAATATAAAAGTCGATAAAGACACAGAAGAATGATGTCCTTGAAATCTTTTTAAGAATGGCTTTTTTTCTTCCTGTTGATGAACGATAAAAATATTGACAGCCAATCAGAATCCACCCAGCGTTAAAGAGCGCGGACATTTAAGCGGCAGATGACATAACTGCTTAAAAACAGGCCTTTGTCGTCCGTTGGTGTGTGACTGGACGATAATATAGTTATAGTTCTTTACCTGAGTCTAAAATAGATTTCTATGAACTAATTAGCATATAAATATTAACATATTAAGTCTCTTTTTTACATTCATCCTCCCAGCTTTGTGTCTTTTACCTGTTCAACTTTTTTATCAAATGGATGCTTAATAATTAAGTTATCCTTCCAAGGCCACTTTACTATGTTTGCTAATTGTCTAAAGTTGTAGGATAGAGAATGGCAATGAGCTGCTCACATTTGTGAGAAAACACTTTAGCATTATTGAGTATTGACCAATCATGATACATGCAGAGAGCCTAATAATATATTATGTAGTATGAATATTTAATGTGCTAGTTATGTTCTTATTAGCCCATTTTTAATATTGGACATCAAATATCTAAAGGCCCGCTCCTGCTGGTTCAGACCTTTCCCCTTTGTTTTCTGCTGAAGAAAGAAAATCATATGACTTTGAAACAACATGATGGTGAGTAAATGATGACACAGTTTAGTTTTTTGGATGAACATCCCTTTAAGGCCATATTTCATATCACAAATCATGTTTGGAAATCATGTTTCGTCAGCGGAAAAATTAACAGCAAAATGAAAAACATTACAACCTATTCAACAGAGACAGTAAGGACATCCCTCACAGACAATTATACTCTGCCTACACTGATATAATGTATGTTTTTCAAAGTATTTTGAAAGTATTATTACTTACATAAATAAAACATTCCCTCATTTTATTCCATAAGTAGTCTCAAAACAACACGGTTACACTCTAAAAAATGCTGGGTTAAATACAACCCAGCGCAGGATTAAAAAGGGACAAACCCAGCTATTGGGTTGTTTTGACCCAGCGGTTCGGTTCAAAACATCCCAACTGCTGGGTCAAAACAACCCAATAGCTGGGTTTGTCCTTTTTTAACCCAGACTGCAACCAACTGCAGAGTTTAGCTCCTACTTGCCTAATCAACACACATGTCCTCCAGGACCGAGTCTGGTGACCCCTGTATTACAGTACTCAAAGAATAAATGTTAAAGCCAATGTACGCCAAGGACAAAGACTAAATGGCCTGGTCATGTCAAAGACAATAACTATAGCAATAACTATAACTAAAAAAATGTATAATCATTCTAATTTTAATATAAAAGTCGATAAAGACACAGAAGAATGATGTCCTTGAAATCTTTTTAAGAATGGCTTTTTTTCTTCCTGTTGATGAACGATAAAAATATTGACAGCCAATCAGAATCCACCCAGCGTTAAAGAGCGCGGACATTTAAGCGGCAGATGACATAACTGCTTAAAAACAGGCCTTTGTCGTCCGTTGGTGTGTGACTGGACGATAATATAGTTATAGTTCTTTACCTGAGTCTAAAATAGATTTCTATGAACTAATTAGCATATAAATATTAACATATTAAGTCTCTTTTTTACATTCATCCTCCCAGCTTTGTGTCTTTTACCTGTTCAACTTTTTTATCAAATGGATGCTTAATAATTAAGTTATCCTTCCAAGGCCACTTTACTATGTTTGCTAATTGTCTAAAGTTGTAGGATAGAGAATGGCAATGAGCTGCTCACATTTGTGAGAAAACACTTTAGCATTATTGAGTATTGACCAATCATGATACATGCAGAGAGCCTAATAATATATTATGTAGTATGAATATTTAATGTGCTAGTTATGTTCTTATTAGCCCATTTTTAATATTGGACATCAAATATCTAAAGGCCCGCTCCTGCTGGTTCAGACCTTTCCCCTTTGTTTTCTGCTGAAGAAAGAAAATCATATGACTTTGAAACAACATGATGGTGAGTAAATGATGACACAGTTTAGTTTTTTGGATGAACATCCCTTTAAGGCCATATTTCATATCACAAATCATGTTTGGAAATCATGTTTCGTCAGCGGAAAAATTAACAGCAAAATGAAAAACATTACAACCTATTCAACAGAGACAGTAAGGACATCCCTCACAGACAATTATACTCTGCCTACACTGATATAATGTATGTTTTTCAAAGTATTTTGAAAGTATTATTACTTACATAAATAAAACATTC
The DNA here is from genome assembly GCF_001515645.1 of Sinocyclocheilus grahami. Classification (NCBI taxonomy): domain Eukaryota; kingdom Metazoa; phylum Chordata; class Actinopteri; order Cypriniformes; family Cyprinidae; genus Sinocyclocheilus; species Sinocyclocheilus grahami. Next base: position 1,149,212 of record NW_015505228.1, read on the forward strand.
CCTCATTTTATTCCATAAGTAGTCTCAAAACAACACGGTTACACTCTAAAAAATGCTGGGTTAAATACAACCCAGCGCAGGATTAAAAAGGGACAAACCCAGCTATTGGGTTGTTTTGACCCAGCGGTTCGGTTCAAAACATCCCAACTGCTGGGTCAAAACAACCCAATAGCTGGGTTTGTCCTTTTTTAACCCAGGGCTGGGTTATATTTAACCCAGCATTTTTTAGAGTGTAGGTTTGCAATTACATTTCATATCATAACTTATGTTAATAACAATACTGTTTAAAAGGGAAATGTTGTTCAGTTAAATACATTTAATTTAAGGTAGCCAAATGAAATTATTTAAGTTCCACGTAAATGTATTGACCAGACTGTAGCATGTGATGTGGTAACATTAAAAAGAGAAAAATAACTTAACGACAATGAACATAATGCTACAATGTAAATCCTGAAATCTGTGAAACGTAACGCCCAATTGCACGTTCCTCTTTTGGCCACATGCTGGTGACGAATGGGTTTAGTTGTCGTCGTCATCGTCGTCGTCATTAAAGACGTCTGCGACAGTACTGAAAAAGAAGAGAAGAGGGGATATATCATTATATGACTATGCTAGTAACAACAATTAATATTGCAGGTTTATTTGCAGGAGAATATTATCTTACTTATAGATGGATCCAGAAACAGAGTCAACAAAGCCACCTTTTAGGAAAAAAAAGTGTAAAATCATCAAATAATCAGACTTTGAAATGATCCACAATCTAAACAACTAAAATAGCATGTATGAAATTGTTGTAGAGTGTTTCTTACCTGGCTTGCAGACGGTCTCACAAACAGGACACATGTAGCACTTTCCACAGTCCTGAAGAGACAAAAGATAGTTAAAGTGTCCTGATAATTTCATGCTACGATTTTTTAAGTAATTGTTTGTGTAAATATGTGCATGTGGTTTTGTAGGGAAAAAGGAACATCCTATACTTTAGCCATCTATAGCTTCAGACAACCACATAATTTGTATTTAAACACTTAATGTTTCTAGCCTGGACCCACATGCTGTGACTATAATGCAAGTCATTATTATGTCATTAATGCACACTTAGTCTGTCTATCTGCACAAACACAGCTGAAGGGCCTCTAGCTTCACTCAACAGCTACAGTAAGTGCAATATATTAACACTTTACATCTTTCTGTAGTTTTTTTTCTCTGAAAATCAAACTAAAATTGTAAATCAAACTATAATTTCTTTCAAAGAATAAATGCATTATTATTGAGCACTGTAAAAAAATTTTGTTCAGCAGATATTATGTGTTAATTTGGTGGCACTTTTCATGATTAGAGAATAAAAGCCTAAAAAACAGTTTTAAAGGGGTCATATGATGCGATTTAAATGTTTCCTTTCTCTTTGGAGTGTTACAAGCTCTTGGTGCATAAAGAAGATCTGTAAAGTTGCAAAGACTAAAGTCTCAAATCCAAAGAGATATTCTTTATAAAAATTAAGAGTCAACCACGCCTACCTAAAACAGCTCGTTCTAACACGCCCCCACATGTCTACATCACTATGTGGGAAGATTTGCATAACGCTGCCCAAATGTTCACGCAAAGAAAGAAGGTGTAACTTTTATTCTCGCTGTAGTAGTGTTGTTGCCACCGCCGCCATGTCGTGAAGCCACTGTGTGATTCGTTGTGAAAGCGAAACTACTTTGTTTGGTCTTCCAAAAGAGGACGATATCCGCTTCGTCATGCCTGGAGCTGATCCGTGCTGGTCGCTGAGGAAATATATCAATCTTGCGCTGTGGATCGCCGAGTCCAGCCCGGGGTCGTCACATGTGGTTGCCACAAGCCCGCCCGCCGCTCCTTCGTCGAATCCACCGGCCGCGCCGTTCTCAAGCCCGCCCGCCTCTGCTCACTCAAGCCGGCCTCCGCTCACTCTAGGCCGCGGTGTGTGACGCTGTTTCGTTGTGAAAGCGAAACTACTTTGTTTGGTCTTCCAAAAGAGGACACGACCAGAAATCAGTGGTTAAATTGTATTTACAACACTGTTCCAGAACAGTTTAACCCAAATATTCAGATGTGTCCAGCGCATTTTTTGGAAGACTGTTTCCTGATCCTGGTAGAGTAGAGTAGACTACAATGCCAGCTGTTCTGACTCACAGACTGTAATTAAGTTTTTCATATTTAAAGGATTTGCCACTGATGATTCAAACGCGAATTTTGAGCAGTGTAGAGTAGCACTTGTTGTTTGTCATTTCTCCGATCACAAATGCAGACATGGTTTTATGTTTTCGCGGTGCGATGCAACGCAACGCAACGCAACGCATAAAAAGACAGTATAAGTCATTATAATCCGTAATTATGTCCCCACTGGATGCAACAAATGCCTCGTTTATAATGGGTTTTAATGTTTTTGTCTCATCGCTCCGGCCGGACAGGGCATCACAATATGGTAAGGGGCGTAACATTTCCGTCACACGCTTGAGGTATTCGGCCAATCATAATGCTCTGGATAGCTGGCCAATCACAGCACACCTTGCTTTTCAGACCGATGAGCTTTATTTCAGCGTTCGCGTTTCAGAAAGGTGGGGCATAGAGGAGAAACAATAATGTATAATATGTGGAACATAATGTGTTTTTTTTTACCTTAAACCGCATAGACACATTTCATTACACCAAATACACAAAATAATGTTCTTTTTAGCAGCATCATATTACCCCTTTAAGTGAAAAAAGGGACCAGATACCAAAATAGAATTAAATAAAAAGAAATATTAAATAAATAAATAAATAATAAATTACATTAATCACTCAGTAGGCACTAGTTAGTTTGGGGCCAGGTGTTGGATTGTAGTAATATAAAACTCTTATTTATCATAAAATTTATAGCTTGAGTTTGGAGAGAAGAATTTAGGACTTTAAACTTTAACAATGCAACTTTTTATATATTGGGGGGAAATCATATGATAACAGGATTGAATTCCAAATGTGGGACTTATTCTGGTAATTGAAATTAGTTCATTTTAAAACAATGAATTGACTATCAATTCAAAAGACTGTCAAAGTAACGATACCGTAAGGTAAATCAAGTACTTTTAAATTTTACTTGATTGTAAGCCTAGAAAATAAACTACAGTGTAATCATGGAATGTATGATGCAGTGCACAGTTGCACTGCTGTTTTTTTATGAACTTCTGTGCTTTTTTTGTATTGAGTTCTTTAGTAAACTATATTGTAGTTATTTAGTAAATGTGTGTTTGTGGTGGGCTTCTCACATCACAGAAGTCGCAGTGTTCAGAGTCGTCTCCTTTTTTGCATGGGCATTTATCACAGCTGTCGCAATGCTGAGGGGAGAGAGAAATGGAAAACTACTGGATCATGGCCAAATTCAAAGCAAGACTGGTTGAAGACTGGCTGAGATTAGACTACAAATAATAGTGCACTTTATTAGACTAATAGAGCTCAGAGGATCCTACCTCACAATGGGCACACAGTGAACAAATGGATCCTTTATGATAATCATCATCATCGTCATCATCTGAAAAATATATTGTCAGCTGTGTTTTTTTTAATTATTATTATTGATATGTGTAT
>NW_015505228.1:1156985-1190114 GCF_001515645.1 Sinocyclocheilus grahami
GGGGGGGTGTTTAGCAAGATGTTAAATTGCAATGTGGTTGAAAGTGGATATGTATGCAGACATGCCTTTGAGATATCAGGTCCCTGATCATCTTCACTCCCTCTCTTTTTCTTTATCCTGCTCTTTCTACTCTGAGGAGAAGAGCTGAATGTGTATGGCCTGGTATCTTGATCAGACCCACTTTTTTCATGATAGCACTCAGACCAGAAGTTGTTAAAATCACGTCCTCCTCACTCATAAACCAAAACTCTCAGCCTGCGCTCCACCTGGTCACTTCTCTGTTCAGTCTGCATATTTCAATATGCATCTTCAGTTTTAGATTTGCAATTGCTTGGGGCAATTCTATTTTGTGGATATGATAATTTTTTGTTAATATATCACTTCTTTATGAGTACATTTACAAATATTATGAGCTTTTATGCCCTATGATTGATGTCTACGTCTAAGCACATGATGATGACACAAACTTTTCAAGCTTTAAAGGTTAAATCTGCTAAATGTGATACACAACACTGTTAAAAATAGGGGTTTCAATGTTTTTTGGCAACCATAGATGCCAATAAAGAACCTTCATTTGTAAGAGTGTAGTAATGGGCAACATAGCAAATTCAATTATTTAATATGCTAAATGTTAAAATTCTACATGCATGTTCATGCAAGTAAAGCTGCTTGCACACAGATTCTGTTCTGAAAACAGCAGCGCTTCCATGTTCACACCGAGCGGGTGGTTAAACTAAGATGATGTGCTGATTTAGCTCCAGTTAGAGTTAAGCAAAGATCCTTAGAAGAGTCAAGTCCCCCCCTACTCTCACTCCACACTTACTGAAGATGAAAACCTGATCCTCATCGACCGCAGCTCTTGCCATGTAAGGCTTGTAGGAGACTAAGACCATGCCAACCTAGGAATCAAATGCTACTCAAAAGGGGACAGGGTCATTACAGATGGCCACTGGTGAAGACTGAGAATAGAAAGCAAAGAAGAGAATGTAAAAGCAAATTTAAGTTTAATTGGTGCACTAAAGCCATTTTAAAACAGTTTTTTAAAAAAACATAAAAATACAGGTTTCTGGATCTGCACTGAAATTCACTTATAAATTATTTTGTATTACAAGACAAAGCATAAATATCAGTAGGAAACATATGACCAATGATTAAGAGCTAAAAAATTATTGTCTAATTAGAAAAACCAAATAAAACAAACAAGAAAGAAAAAAAACATAAGATGCAATTACAGATTTATTAGCTCTATAGCTCTATTTGAAACGTACTATACTTATTCCCAAGAGCATTATTCTCAAAGTTTAAGTCTAAGACTTCAGATGCAAAGACCACTAGATTTTTCTTTCAAATTAGTTTTTTTTTATCAGGCTCCTATGAAAATATCATTAAACATTTTAAAAATAATGCATTCAATAACTGACAAATAACCTTTTATTTGCCATTAAAGTAAAATTACTAAACCAGGGTTTCTGCAGGATTTTTAAGCTCAAATTTAAGACTTTTTAAGACCTTTTTTAAGACCTGCACAAATAAAATTAATACCATGAGTGGGGTGGGTCCCCAAATGACTGTAAAACGCATGATTTACAGTTCAGATACAAGTTTTCACAAAAACAAAAAGTTTTATAAAATTATACACATCACATTTCAGTCTTTAAACCATTTTTAATAAAATGGATGAGTCAAAATTATTAATCCTTATATTAATTGAAACAATGATTATCAATAAATTATTATATTAATTCAATAACATATAAATACCTTTTACCATTTAGATTTTTATAATGCATTATCTTCTTATCGATCCACCAGTTCACATTTACAGCTCTGTGTGTTTGCAGGGTAAAAACATGGGTCAATTTTTACATTGGTCTGAACAAAAACAACCCCAATACTGTGTTCCTGCAATACTGGAGGCTGCAGGTTCAGGACCGCAGTTCTACTAGGACAATTTTTTTGTGGCAACAGAGGAGACCTGATTCAAACATCAAACAAACAGATGCAAAGACTAGATCCATGGAAACTATTAATTTTTTATATTTCCAACTTATTTTTAATGTAAGAGCTGGCGTGAGCTGAGCGATGTCAGTAACCTCCATTTAGCCTATTTAGCTGTGCAAAACAGTTCATTATGCTGCTGGATGTTGTAAATGCACATTCATTCTCTGCCAGCAGGAGGCGCTTTCGGAACGGCAGAAATATAGCAGTTTGGCAGTTGGCAGTACACAAATAAGCACCGGACTTTGAAACATGCAGCGCTCATGTTTATTTAATGAAATAATAGCCGTTTGAAGTTTAATCGTCACATTAAGCCACATGACAATTCTGGTCTTTCCGTCCCCAAATTTAAGACCTCCTGAAATCATAATTACTCTCTTGTACAGTTTAAGACTTTTTATTACCTTAAATTTGATACAACTAAATGTAAGACTTTTTAAGGGCCCGCGGAAACCCTGTAACGTAAACATACGGCGCCTGATAAAAATGCTAATTTAAAAGAAATCTGAAGTCTTCATGTATATTTATACAAAATGAAATTTTTTTAAATTATAAATACATTATTTTTATTGTTTTCTTTTTCTTTTCTATCAAAGGAGCGTTTTCTCCATGCCCCTAGTTGCGGTTTATCAACTCAAATAATTAAATCAAAATATGATATTTCAAAACTTTAGAACAAATCATATCATTCTTTCTGATACAATGTAAGAAATCTGGTAAAAAACAATGTCTTCTTGACATTTAACATGTCAAGCTGAAATGGCACAAAGAATCATACAAAAACAAGCTCATAAAATATGCACACGATTACGTATCTGTATTATCAGCATAATTTTGATCTGGAAAAAGTGGGCCGTTTAGAAGCAATACCTGAAACAAAGCCAGAAGAGACATGATAGTTAACATAATATTGATAGTGTATAAAAGTAATTAAAAATGTGAAAACACTAAGATTTATACATACATTTTCTTTCTATCTATCGATCTATCTATCTATCTTGTGCTCTCTTGTACAGTTTAAGACTTTTTATTACCTTAAATTTGATACAACTAAATGTAAGACTTTTTAAGGGCCCGCGGAAACCCTGTAACGTAAACATACGGCGCCTGATAAAAATGCTAATTTAAAAGAAATCTGAAGTCTTCATGTATATTTATACAAAATGATAATTTTTTAAATTATAAATACATTATTTTTATTGTTTTCTTTTTCTTTTCTATCAAAGGAGCATTTTCTCCATGCCCCTAGTTGCGGTTTATCAACTCAAATAATTAAATCAAAATATGATATTTCAAAACTTTAGAACAAATCATATCATTCTTTCTGATACAATGTAAGAAATCTGGTAAAAAACAATGTCTTCTTGACATTTAACATGTCAAGCTGAAATGGCACAAAGAATCATACAAAAACAAGCTCATAAAATATGCACACGATTACGTATCTGTATTATCAGCATAATTTTGATCTGGAAAAAGTGGGCCGTTTAGAAGCAATACCTGAAACAAAGCCAGAAGAGACATGATAGTTAACATAATATTGATAGTGTATAAAAGTAATTAAAAATGTGAAAACACTAAGATTTATACATACATTTTCTTTCTATCTATCGATCTATCTATCTATCTTGTGCCCTCCAGGAGTGCCACAAGGGTGCCCTCCATTTTTGTATATATATACTGTATATATATATTTATTTATAGAGAGAGAGAGAGTCTGTGATGATGTTATGTCTCCATCAGTAAGAAAGTACTGTAACTGTATATTTATATGTAAATAAGTATCATTAAAATGTTACAGCCAAACCAACACTGTAAACACTGTTACTAAGAGGGAACCTGAGAAACATAAGCTACACTTTGACGCTGCAAAGTGGGGGAAAGGCAGGGGAGAGTGGACAGGACACCACACCTTTGGAAGGAAGAGGAGGTGGACGTGTCTGCTTTACAACATCACCTCCAGGAGTGCCACAAGGATGCCCTCCATTTTTGTATATATATACTGTATATATATATTTATTTATAGAGAGAGAGAGAGTCTGTGATGATGTTATGTCTCCATCAGTAAGAAAGTACTGTAACTGTATATTTATATGTAAATAAGTATCATTAAAATGTTACAGCCAAACCAACACTGTAAACACTGTTACTAAGAGGGAACCTGAGAAACATAAGCTACACTTTGACACTGCAAAGAGGGGGAAAGGCAAAGGAGAGTGAGCACCACACCTTTGGAAGGAAGAGGAGGTGGACATGTCTGCTTTACAAAATCGCTCTGAGACAGCGCCTCCACTATCCAAGAGAGGGCAGTAGAGCAGTACTCCACCTGCGTAACAAGCAAACAGAAAAAGACAGAGTATTGGTCAAAAAACTGAGGTTCCCTTTAAAGCACAGGTTCATTAATTACATCGATCGGCTGACAGCTTGGCACATTCTCAAAGTAGATCTACATTCTAAAGGCTCGTACAGTGATAGGGAGAATGACAGATGGGCCTTGGTCTGCGCTGAGCAAGCAAACACAACAGCTGCAGCTAAAATAAGGCAAGGCCCATAGTCTTGCACCCACAGACGCATGCGTGCACTCTGTGGGGCGCTGCTGGGATTTAAAAACAGGTGTCAATGTGTTTGATAGCCACAGGTAGACAGGTGTGCATAGTCGTCACTAACCTCCGACTCCAGTTTTCTCAACCTGCGATCGTGATCGCAAATCTCCGACATCTGCTTCAGGACGCTGTCCACCCTACACACACATATGGACACAAATACACACATTCTGTCATTCAAGACGCCGGTGCCTGATTCAGCAGGAGTTGACAGTCTATCCCCCCATTCACACGCACATAAATGCGAAACGAGAGCCGCCACTGCGAGGTTACTAAATGCCCCCGGGTGTGTATTACATACAGATCTACTTGTCAGTGATGGATATGTTCTCCACTCACTCATCTTTTTTAGAACTCATATGTGAAGTATGTGAAATAAGTTGTTAATTGTTGATCTGAGAGTATGAAAGAACAGTAACAGGGTTGACTGACTTTGTGGAGGTGCGTTTGAGCCGCTCCGTGTCACTCTCTCGTTGTTTCTTTCCTTGTGTGGAAAGCAGGTTCTCCTTCAGTGTCGACTCCCATGTGTTTAGCAAACTGGCCTCTTTGCTTTTCAGGTCCAACACTATGGAAAAAGACACACCTCATGGTTAAAGGGATAGTTCCTGCAAAAAATGAAATCCTTGTCATTATTTACTCACCTTAATGTCTGACCAGACCTGTATGACTTTCTTTCTTTTCTGAAGGTAGATGGTAACCAAACAGTCATTGACTTCCATTTTGTGGACAAAAAACAGTGATGCATTTCTTAGAATATCTTCTTTAAAGTTCCACAGAAGAAGGACAGTCATACAGGTTTGGAACGACATGAGGGAGAGGATTTTCATGGGTGAACTATCCCTTATATCAAATGAGACTGTATATAATGTAGCATCATATATCAGAACGTACTAAAGTGTTGGCTCTTATTGGAGGGCAATCTCTGAATGACTCTTTTGAAGAAGATATGGAGGTGGGAGATGATGATGAAGGGCGGGGAGAGGCAGGGGCGCGAGTGGTACTCCACGATCAGGTTGTAGCGCTGGAACTTCCAGTGTACATCACTGTGCTCCTGGACTTTATTGAATGTGTAACTGTAGACAAATAGCATGAACACACAATCATACTAAGCAATACAGCTAGAGAGGTCGTGCTGTATTGTTAATAGAGTATTGAAGCCGCAAAAGAACCCTTTCTGCCACTAGTGTTTCATTGCTAGGCATACACCAATAATACAATTCTGTCTGATACCAACGCTGATTATTATTTTCATAAAACTATTTTGCTATTATACTAAAAGCTATTATACTATTTTGTCTAAAAATACAAAAAAAAGACACAATAAATACATGCTGCACTACGCATAATAATGTACAATATGAATCATGGATACACATTTTAAAATTGGCTAAAGATTTCATTTAACTGTTTAGTTCCATTATTTATGTCTTTAAAGATTAACTTTATGTGAGAATAAGATGATGGCAAAAGTTATTTAAATGTAAAAGTAGGGGAAATGAGCATGAATAATTGAAAATCCGATATCAGCTGACATATATCCAATCAATATACAGTACTGTTCAAAATTTGGGGGTTGGTACAATTTTTTAATTGTTTTTGAAATGAGTGTCTTATGTGTCTTAAAAATGTAATTGATCAAAAATAGTTAAAACAGTAATACTGGGTAAAAACAGTAATACATTTAAAATAATGGTTTTCTATATAAATTTGAAAATGTAATTTATTCTTGTGATGGCAAAGCTGAATTTTCAGCTCATTACTCCAGTCTTCAGTGTCACATGATCCTTCACAAATCATTCTAATATGCTGATTTAGTGCTCAAGAAACATTTCTGATTTTCAATGCTGAAAGCTGCTGTTGTGATGCTGAATATTTTTGTGGAAACTATGATACATTTTTTTCAGGATTCTTTAATGAATAGAAAGTTCACAAGAACAGCATTTATATGAAATATTTTATTTGAATTTCTTTGCAATATTATAAGTGTCTTTAATGTCACTTTTGATCTGTTTAATAAATCCTTGCTGAATATAAGTATTAATTTCTTTTAATCTTACTGACCTGAAACTTTTCAACTCTTGTATATATTAACTAAATATTTGTAATATCAGCTAATAACGAATAATTATTGCTTTCATAAACTGGTTACTACACAGATGCAATTTTTAACTTAAATGTTATTTAACTAAGCCATTTCAAAATATTTATAAATTAATAAGCACTCAACCTGCTTGTGCTCAAGTGCCCATGGAGCTAACTTTTGGAGAAATCTAGCAATCTAACATCTTGCATATACAGACATGTAACACTTGTAACATCAGTTCATAGTAGCAGCTACTGTAATTCATTTTAAAGTCCATATAAAATCATTGTTTTAAATACAAACAGGAAGGCATGTGATGTTATATCAGTGTTGATGGTGTAGTTTTTTTTACCTGAACATTGCAATGAGCAAGTTCACCAACAGAATATTGGTGACCAACAAGTAGACTGACAGCAGAATAAGAACCAGCCAGTTAGCATCAGACTGTGGGCATGGCTCCGCCCCCTGATGGATGAGCGTGACATTATCTGTACACTCTCTCTCCTGTCGCTTGTCAGCTAGAGTCAAAGAACAAAACTTATTACAACACAATCAATAAAATCAGCTGAAAGTACAAACGTTTGGGGTCAGTAAGTACTACTCTTATTCAGCAAGAATGCATTAAATTAATCAAAAGTAAAAGTCAGACTTTTTACATTGTCACAAAAAATAGACTTTCGATAGAAAACAGAATTTTAAATAGACCCCAAAGTTTTGAAAGGTATACTGTGATGGAACTGTATAGCAAAAATAACACACAACAGAGTCACAAAGACACACACACCATCAATTTCATCCAGTGGTATCTGCCCATATATGTGCATGTATGGCCTGTAGAACACGCGCCGAATTATCCAACCAGGACGAGAGTCATAGGAGTACAGCAGTGCCTGATTGGCTACTCCATATGCCATTAGCCACACCCCCAGAAAGAACAGGAAGAAAAACACATCTTTCACCTGTGGAGCATATGATCATACTTTAGCAGGATTATATGCACTTTTTAGGGCACGTTGAAAATGATAGACTCCTTCTCACCATTTTCCCAACTATTATTATTTTGGGACCAAGTTGTTTGTGAACTGCAAATATATGAATGAGTCTGAGCGTGAAGACCACATAGTCGACACACAGTACCGCACGACCGAAATGATACGTCCATGGAAACATCCTGTAACAAAAACGCACATGCACTAACCAATACCATCACATGCACAAACATCCACAGGACAGATTTCACTGAATTCACCTGCAGATAAGCCCAAGAATGAAGAGCGCGAGGGCCGTGATGTCACACTTGTTCCAGATGTCTTGGATGTACAACTTCATCCTTTGAAGTACAGTGGTAGATCCTACAAAAAACGTCTGAGAGGGAGATCACGATTCAGCAGACTGAACAAGTGCATTGAAATGTGTGTAAACGCAATGAAGATTGTTCGTACCTGTCGAATCTCCTCACAGACCAGAGTAAAAACCCAGAAATACAACACAAGCTCTGAGGGGGCAGGTCCGTCGGGAGGCGGGGGCTTGAAGTCAACCAATAGGATGTAAGCAAACAAGAGAAGGAAGAGGAAGTACATCAAAACGTTGCCTAGAAACGAAGTGACCGGTGCAAACCAGAACTGCCGCCATCGGTGCAATAAAAAAGGCCGTTTTAGAGTGATCGCCTTTGATGCTGTAATATAAAAAATAAAGATGTAAGCTCCTTACAGCAAGTCAAAGTTTAACAGGATTTGTGATCATGCCATTTAGACGCACCTTCCGGTTTTCCTCTTAAAGCTTTACATTCCTCCACGTCGTCCTCCCTGTGAAGCACATGTATGACGTTCTTTATTTTATCTGTGTTTGATCTTTAACTTAGTAAAATTATTTATGGTGCTGAGAAACCATGAATTACGTGTTTATAACATCAGCCAACGACTCGGCTCCTTCGACGCTGTCTAATTCTTTACCCTGATGAAATTCCTCTGGATTTTCGTCCTTCTCCTGCTCCCTAAGAGATCGAAGGGCATTAAAACTTTGATGACTGTACCAGAAAGAAAACTAATCTTGGCCGAAAATATTGGGTACTGACTTGAAACTGATGAGGTTGGTGTAGATCAAGGGAGGCAGGAAAAATGAGAGGACTAGTTTCCACACTTCTGTATTGCTGTCCATGTCCCCCCACCAAATCTCTGACAGTAAAGTCTAGCCATGGATGGGATGAAGAACCATGACACCAATGTAACTAAGAAATATCGACACTCCAACAGGTAAACATGAGCACTGTTTACCTGCACTCCATCATGGCTGAAGAAGAGGCGGGCGTCAGCTGCGGTGGCCATCTGCAGACAGGTGGCGCTACCCCATACAGGTGACTGTCTGATGAGAAGCTTGAAAGAGCGGCTCTCATTGCTCTGGTAACACTCACTGAACACATCTATGAAGAAAGTCATGAGAAAACACATAATGCATGCAATGTAAGATTTCTTAATGCTAAAGACTTAAAGATGGATAAAAGTATTAATTTCTTGGAAAACAACAACAAGATCTTACTGACTTTAAACTTTATAACTAAACAGTCATCTGAGATCACATTTAAAATCTGAGATCTGAGAACCTTAAAATAAACTAAATATTGATATATTATAAATATTATAAGTATTAGGGACCATTAAAATCACAAGATGCGGAACATGAAAAAAAATTGTTTTTAAAAGGTTTTAGAATGGTGTGTCATGTGAAAAATGCAAGCGTAACAGTCAAACACGTCTGTCTAGTGCAGATTTGCATAGAAAAATGATGGAAACAGCACCGTGGAATGCAAAACTGCATTCTGTTTAAATATTATAATATATACACACACATATACATACATACATACACACACACACATCCACACATACATACATACACACACACATATATATATATATATGAAATAAACATAAAATACAAGCATTTTCACTAGCTGTTTCATACATTTGGGCCCCACTGGAACACTGAAAATCATTCCCATCTGCCATCTCTTTAACTTGATTCACACCCACCATGTGCCAGATTCTCAAAGGTTTGAGCAAGTTCTTTCATGGAAAGCTTGGTCTCAGTCTCTGTCTCCAACTTGGCGAGCTCTCTTAATATCTTACACCCAGCAAGAGCACTTAGCACCGACTCCCCCGCCTAGCATTGAAAGAGAGAGGGGGAAAGGAGCAAAACAAAGCAAAATTAATAATAATAATAATAATAATAATAATACACTGACATAGGGAATTATCATGATCAATGACTCATAACAATCATAATAGTCATAATAAATAATACATCTGTGGTATTCTGCATGCAACCCTCCTGCTATTGGACACTTTTACTTGCTGAATAAATTAATATGACATTTCTACAGTTGCATCAACAGCTGAATACTCTATACTGACACTAGGTGTCAGTATAGAGTCCAGGATCACTGTCATATGCAACTTTAACCTACTCATTTGCAAACGTAGGCTATATATCTGACCAAATATCATTCGAGATTAGAAAGAATTAGCAGAGAACATGATATGGGTTTCAACTATGACTGATAGTAATAAAAAAAAACAATACCATTTCCCAGAAGTAGATAGACATTTCTCTGCGATTCTGAAGAACAGCCCAAATGAACAGAGCTATCCAGGGAGACATACAGCGCTGTTTCCGGTACACACTCTCAGTTCGCAGCAACTTATTCACATGCTGAAAGGACAAGACAGAAACTATGATCACAACATTGTTATCTATAATGTATTAACATAAGTGCCGCAAGTCAAATCATTTCACCAATCTCAAAACCTCTGAAAAAACCTGGCTGGAACCTTCATTGCTTTCCTTGAGGCCCATCCCTGTTCTACTCCAAGAGGAGTGTAGTAAAATGGCTGGCAGACATCTTCCATGATTTCTGATAACACCCGTGAAACCTGAGAGATGAAGAAAAAATCATAATGAAGATGTTATCTTAGTGAAGACATCATTATTATTCCTTGTTCTATTTATTTATTTTTTAGATGGAGTGCATGGTTCTTGATTTCATGTGTAAGAAATGCTGTGGAAAGTGGGAAACTGCACAATAATAACTAACTCATAAGCATATTTGACACATCTTACTCGACTAAATCAAATTAAATTGAATTGCAATTGTATAATTTCTTGATTTCTCAAGCAAAGGAAATTGTGAAAGCCCACTAAAAATGTATCTTCATACATTTTTGGTATAGACAAAGCATGGTGAAGGTACAAGTTATTTGGCAACATGCTTGAGCAATCTAATAAAATTGAAAATCAAACTGAAAATTTCAGAGGGTTTTTATTGTTCCATTTGTTTCCCCATACTTGAAAAATCTTTGTGTGTGACATTTATATATTGTTACTTTTGAAAAGAAACAAAGTCTCATCTTTCAAATTATGTCAATTTTTTTCTTCAGGAAATTCAAACAATAAATGTTGATTTGATGCTCTTTGATGTGGCGTGACACAAATAAATCTGTTATGAAACAAGGTATATAAGTTCATTTAAAAACTGCATTATGTGCAATTTACATGTTTGCATACAATTTTTTTTAAGTTGAGTGTTGATTATTATATTTGAAAATAAATAATAATTAAACTAAAGTTTGGGCTCTGTTGTTAATCTTATAGTAATGTAAAAGGGCTCACTATAGTTTAGAGCAGAAGCTGGGGTACATTTTATCCCTAAAAAAACATTTAATTATAATTGTATTTATTTAAAGAGAGCAATTTGTTCAGTAAACAACTGTTTAATTAAAAAAAAAGCATTTATGTTTTCCCCCCTGCTGTACTAAAACCTAGGTATGTACTCAACCGTCGTGTTTATATATATATATATATATATAGTCTTATAATTTCTCTGTTACGTTCTTTTTTTTAAATCCTTAAATCCTTTTACCTCATACAGGGTGAGGTCTCGGGCAGCAGACGGGGTGGTGAGGGTGGTGGCGTGGCTCTTGAAAGAGTAATTCTCATCAGGTAAAGCTAAGCGGGTCTGAGAGCCAACTAAGCCCACTCGCTCCTGCAGCCTCCTCTGGAGGAATGAGGACACCAGATTGCAGTCTGACAGTGAGCTGTAAAGACTCTCTAAACGATGATACGTCAAATAATCCAGAATATTTAAGCCGTTTTCCACAAACAGACGCACAAAATGGGGCTTGTCGTTCACCAGCGCATCAGTCATTGATTCCTCCAGGTCTTCATACTAAGAGAAAGATTAAATCAATAGAAACTGTGATGTTAAAACACACATTTGGTTTCATGCATTTTGCTATTAATCCTACCCTCCACTGGATGCCACCATTAAAGAGTTCACTCTTGGCAATATCCACTCTGTCCCAGGCCACTGCCAGTTTCAGCTCTTCAGTGTACTCGCTAGGATCATTAGCATCCCGTTTAGCAGCTGAACACACACATGCACACATAAACCCATAAGTATATACTGTAAACGTGTTGAATTCTCAGAGCAAGTGATTTAATCTCACCTCTTACGAGAGCTCTAAGGATGATTCTGTCAAAATCATCTCGCCCTTCCTGGTCTCCATGAAACACAGTGATCAGATCTCGGTTGTGATAGATACTGAGTGCCTGTGTGAAAAAGAGCAAAGTAACTAAAAGTAAAAGAAATCCCTTCGGCCTCTTGTTGTACGCTCACCTGATCCACAAGCTTCTCCAGTTCAGTTACAGAAGGGAAGTGTTTCTTCATTTTCTCTCTCACTTGGTCCCTTAGCTCAACACTGGCACTTTTCCTGCTTTCCTCGGCAGCGGTCGGTAAAGTGGGACTCACTGGTGGACTCAGAGGTATGTTGAGATCCTTCAGTATTGCTGCTATCAGGTCTGCCGCTGGACCCGAGCCTGCCAGCACCAACCATGGAGTGGTGTTTTTCAGAGATAAATCCACTCTCTGCAATAAGAAAGATATCGTTAATTTTAAATATGATTAAAACTGATTTAATGGATAAAACTGCCATTTTAAACTATACATTTACATTTTAGATCCCTAGACACTTTTTATAAGCATTTATGACTGTAACTGTAAAAGGTGTATAATAAATCACTGGTGGGCCTCATTCCAAAAACAGTGCTAAATGCAAATAGCACATGGACAGTCGGGTTACAGGCTACAGGCATTAAGAAAAGTATGAAGAAAACAACAAAGTAATCTTTTAATTTGCATTGGTTTGTTCATGCTTTTGGAGATGACCCAGACTACATTGAATAGGTACATAAAATAAAATAAAAAATAATATTAATAAAAAAACGAATTGTATTATTTTAAAAGCCATATTATATATAATATATTCATATTAAAACAATTAAAATAATCTTGCGTAATGACCTCTAGCATTGCAGCATCTCCTGCGATCAGCACACACAAAACAGGAATCTCAATGCTTCCACTACCTGTTAAGGACAGGAAGAAGACAGATTTGTTAATATAAGAGAAGTATAGCATTACTCAAATTAAACTGAGTAAAAACAAACAACCGAAAGGCACTAGTGTTTAGTTTCCATTAGTCTCAGAACTGCATTTTCATTCTGATCCATCAGAGGACAGTGTAGTCCTCATATTGCATGCAAATTTAGCCTTATTTTATTCTAAAAGGTGTACATTTATATATATATATATTGGTGTCTTTGTGATTGTGGATTACATTTTATGTAATGCTGCAAAAAACAACTTTCCTGTCTTTCCTGTGTAGGGACAATAAACATTATTACTACTACTAAATGAAATAATTCTGAGGCCATTTACTTTACTAAATGCCAAAACACTACTGTTTTTCATATAGCAGCACACCAGTGTTTAACTTCCCTCTTCCTTCCTCTCATTTTGTGTTTACTTCGCTGATATTTATTTTATTGAATAAAAGGAAGTGCATGGTTCCTCAGGGATGTGCTTGTGCTTCCCTTCGCAGTCCCTGATGAAGGTGTTAGATAAAGGATTTGGGAATTTGCTGTTGTGCTTTGTGCTCAAGAAGACGACTCAAGAAGAGACTTTGTGCTCTTCTTTCTCTCACCCCAGATGCCAGTGCGCTGATGGGATATGAAGTCCTCCAGGTTGGCTCTGAACATTGTTTCACTACCTCTGTGTCCTACACTCCCACCATCCACCAAGAGGAAGGCCTGGTGGTTGTTGTCCAGGCAGCTGCATTCATGGGGCATGTTGTGCACATAGTACCGCGCTGGGAAACTACCCTTGTAAAGAGTAACCAACCATAAGTTTTTACAGAGCAGCCTAGCCAAAGTCCTACAGCAGTTCAAAACACTATTCAGGTCTATATGACATTAGTGAAATACTACTGTACACTCTGTAAAACATATCTGGATATTGAACTACACTTAAAATTAGGGCTGTGCAAAAAATCGAATGTGATTTTCATGCGCATCTCGTCAGTAAAGGCGCTCCTGTGATTAGTAGTAAATCTCCAGCACGTGTTTTCAGATGGAACGGCATTTACTACACAGAGCCGTAGTTCACTGACAAGTTACGCAAAGTCGGGTTCATTTACTACTAATCACAGGAGAGCCTTTACTGACGAGATGTGCATTTTTTGACATTCATACATTTTAAGTGTGGCTTTCGTGTGAACTGTTGATACTGAAGCAGAATGGACTCATACGGTAATACCTGTGGGTTTACGAGTTGCTGACGTTGGTAAATCAATCCCCAGGGCGCAACACCAACAGCTATAACTTTGGCCTGGGAAAGAGATGAAGCTGTTGCACAATGATCCCTTACTGCCTCACCTACACAACGGCCAACACCCTCCCTCAGACCTGACGTTATGATCCAAGCCCCTGGAAAAAGACAATTAAAAGTACTATTACCTAAATGATTCAGCACAGTAGCGTAATTAAATTGCATGGAAATACATAAAAGTCACAAACAACATCACTGATAAAGGTTTTTACCATAATGCAACACTTCTAGATTAAATACATTTGCATTCTTACCATATACATAATAAACCTTATCAACACACTAGAAACACACACACTGGAGGAATACCACTGTTGAGTAATACTAGTTTGGCCTGTCAATCACTGACCTTAAGACTAGTCACTAATTACTGGGTACATGAAAACAGTTATTAATACTTATTTTACAGAACATTTCAGTAAAGCTACCTGTCCTACCTGATCTACTCTGTGAGCGAGAGGTGGCCTGAAACATGAACTCAGAACCATATCCAAATCAGAGTTAAATATTCATAAAATATACTTGGTCTCTGGATGTCTACAGGTGCATCTCAATAAATTAGAATGTCGTGGAAAAGTTCATTTATTTCAGTAATTCAACTCAAATTGAGAAACTCGTGTATTAAATATATTCAATGCACATATATGATAAAATTATAAGGCCACAGTAGTGTCATTAGCGTTTCATTTTTGTTATCAGCTTCGTAATTTTAAGGACATCTCATGACTTGTCATCTGTGGATGTTTTCACACACACACACACACACACACACACACAGACACACACACAGTTCAGTCAAGCTTATGCAAGACCTCAGTGAACAAATCTGCCACTTCACTCCCTGCTTTAAGTCTTCACTGTAAAAAAAGTGGTCTCCAGTTTCACAATCTGATATGACCAGAGAGAGAGAGAGAGAGAACTGTTAAAACAGGTTTCAGAATTCTGATATAATAACTATTCAAGCCATCATTTCAGAGGAAGAGACTTAAAGAGAAAAAATAAATCAATCTCCTTTGTGTGTGCATTCATGTTGCAATTCATTCATCAAATGAAGACATTAATAGCTGAAAACAGTATGTCACATAATGTACACATCATCACTAAAATTAATAAATGAAATGAAAACAGTACCTGCCCAAACCCTATTGTGAATCATTCCATAACAATAGCCCGTAAATGGGAAAAGGACAGGGAAAATGTACTGTGCTGACAAATGGCTAGGAGTTCACCTTCATTCAAGAAAAAACGGCATGTTTGTTGACCCACCCTATATTACCAAATCAGCTACTTAACGGCTCAGATCATATTACCAGAAGATCAATGTCTGTTTTAAATAAGAGAGTATGAAAGGACTGAATGGATTTTCTGCATACGCAAGTAAATCTGAATGCGAGAGAAAATGGAAAATGGCTGTTGTACCTGGATGAGTCCTCCACAAAGGTGGTGCACACTCTCTTTTTAATCATCTTTGGGATCCAGCTCTACAACACAGACATTACACAGTAAAGCATGAGTCAGAGACATTTTCACATGCAGGTCCGGTTTCTTTTCTTTCACAGTTAAGTGACTGAGGAGAACAAACTATGAGATTACGCTTGAATGGCAAAAGCATTTCCAAGGAAATGTGTGAAATGTGATTCTAAATCACAGAAACTAACAGCTTATTTGTGACTTCTGCCTACTTACTGCCTAACTATTTCAAAACCAATGATTGCCTCCCACATCGAACAACAAAATATGATAATTATAGTAATCAAAATAATTGTACTTAGCCAATAACTGTTTTAACTATAATTTTATTATAAATAAAAAACTTTATTCTGGGCGAAGACGGCTGCATATTAGATAACTGTATTTGGAAACTACATAATCAATGGGAAAAAAAGTCTCAAAAAGTTTTGATTATTAAAACAGATGCTAAGCTGAGATAATAATCAAACCTTTAGGAGCATTTAAAACAAAATAAAAAGAGAAAGACTTCTTAGGTTGCTAAAATTAAATGAACATGGTCAACTTGTTTTCAACTACAAACAGCATGTTTGCTTATCCAACATAAGAGCTGTAATATACTTTTTAATGGATGACAATTCTGCGTAACACAAAATATACTAGCTCTGTAATTTGACAATGCTATCATCCATCTTCATCTTGATTTGTTGTATTTTTCCATTTCATTCTCCTATAACAATGTGTATATTTTTATTTAATATATTTTATAAATGCATGACATTTCAATTTCTATTTCATGCATGTAATGACTTTTTAATTGCTTTATTAATTTAGCATTTTGAGAATTATGAAATAGCAATATAGTGAAATGAATAATACATAGAACACAAAGCTCTGGCATATCTTAAATGTAAACATCTTATAGGACAGACAAATGTGTGTGTGTGTGTGTATACGCATGTACGTGCATAAATAGGTCTCCCATCTTCATCCTGTACATTGAGCAAGTGCAAAAACCTGTTAAACAAGCTTATAATTTTAATATGGTGCTTTAAAGTTTGGTTAATCATTGCATATGACTTTCCTCAGTAACACCAGAGACAATCCAATCCAAACCTGATTGGAAACGCCATTAAAACAGTCATTACATTTGCATGTAGCTTACAATTGTTGCATATTAAGACACATATCCTAATACATTTTACATATTAAGGTGGAGACTTATTGAAATGTATTAGGAGTGGCAGCAGGACTCTGCCTTTGATAAATTGCTTGTTCTCAGTCCACTGGATAAAAGCGTCTACTAAACAAATACGCAGCGGTGCAAGACAATATCAAAATATGGTATGGAAACATGGAAAAGCTTGGGAAAAGTTTGTCATTCAACTTCGTACAGGTGCATAAACCTGCACTCACAAAATCGGATCTCCGGACGTCTGATGTTTTTGCAGTGTTGATACAGGACTCATATCAGACATTTGACAGTTTTACGAGTTTCCCCTATAACTAATCAGCGCTTTGTACGTATAGTATGAAAAGCCACCTCGTTTTAATGCAGTGGCAAAATAAATATGACCAAATATGAACTTGACAAAGCATGAACAATAAAATGTATCAAACACACCTGATCTTTTTCGGATTTTCTCTCTCCTCCAACTCCTTCATTCTCTTTCTCGATTTTCTTCATTTTGATCATCTGTCCGTCTTACTAGGGATCAATTATTCTTCAGATGAGATCCAATTATGCTCTAGTTTGCCATCAGCCGGATTCCCGAGATATTTAATGAAACTTTTTCTGAAGCCGTGAATTTGAAAGCCCCGCCCACGCTACACGTCTCTGGACGCGTTCCAGCACGAGCTCGCGACGCTCTGCGCCTAGTAGCTCTCTGCGCGGTTGAATTAAACCAAACAAACAGTTGTGGGCGGCGAGGCCAGGGAAAACAAATATGCGGTCTTGATATGAGCAGTAGAAGAAGAATATGATAAGAGAGAGTTTACCACATTTGCAGATAAACTGTTATTTTTAATCAAAGACATGGGTAAGTTTACCGTTTGCTGTGATGATTAATACTTACTCCCGCTATATTATTTCGTTGTGTAGGCTGTTAAAAAAACGGATACTTCTGGTTATCAGAAAAGGTTTCCACTTTTCACGTCCCTACAGGCGTGTCTTTTTAAAGTACTGTTGACCTTAAAATGCCATTTCGGCGTGGCCAGTTATGCTGGCTTGACTGAAGTTAGTTTGAGCTCCAGGAAGTAAATCATTGGATGGTTCTTAAGCTCTCATCTGTAAGATTCAAATATTTATAAATTTTTCCCAAATATGTATAGGATAGGGTACTCTCTCTGTCTCTAGAAAGAAGAATAGAATTTAGAAAGAAATTAAAAGTAGCTACAGAAATAAAGACAAAAAAAAAAACAGAAGTCAGAAAGAGCTTTATTACCAAGTATGTTTACACACACAAGGAATTTGACCTGGCGACAGGCGCTTCCAGTGCAGAAGAATGTACAAAGACATAGTGCAAACATACATGACAATGAAGACATACGTAGGAATAACACAGTACAGATGGAATATATAAACTAATAAAAACTGAAAATTAAATAATGCACTATATTACAGACGTAGAATGAATTGCTTAAATGAATTTACAGATATGTTATTTACAAGTGTGTAGTTTACAAATGTACACATTTTGAATTCTATGTATAAATATACGTATGCCAGTTATGATGGACAAGGTATAGGCTAGTTATGGAAGTTTTAATTGTTCAGGCTGAAGATAGTCTGCAGGAGAAAGCTGTTCTTGTGCCTGGCTGTACTGGTGGTCGGTGCTCTGTAGCACGGACCAGAAGGCAACATTTGGAAGAGAGAGTGGGCTCGTTGTGAGGGGTCCAAGGTGATTTTCTTAGCCTTTTTCCTCACTCTGGAGATGTAAAGATCTTGGAGGTTGGGCAGGGTGGCACCGCTAATCCTCTCAGCAGTCCTGACTGTCCGCTGTAGTCTCTTGATGTCTGATTTGGTAGCTGAACCAAACCAGACAGTTATTGATAAACACAGAACAGACTCGATGACGGCTGAGTAGAACTGTTTCAGCAGCTCCTGTGGCAGGTTGAATTTCCTCAGCTGGCGAAGGAAGTACAGCCTCTGCTGGGCCTTTTTAACAATAGAGTCTATGTGAGTGTCCCACTTCAGGTCCTGAGAGATGGTGGTACCCAGGAACCTGAATTACTCCACTGTCGTTACAGTGCTATCCATGATGGTGAGTGGGGGGAGTGCATGGGGGTTCCTCCTGAAGTACACGATCATCTCCACTGTTTTGAGCGTGTTGAGCTTCAGGTTGTTGTGACTGCACCAGACTGCCAGCTCTTTTACCTCCTGTCTGTAAGCAGACTCGGCTGGATATTACATATGTATTACATATATATATATTACATATATTACATATGTAATATCGTCAGGATATTTCATAAGACTTAATGAACACTTTATAAATACCTGTAATACCTGATCATTTTATAAATACCTGTAATATGTTGTGATTTAAAAAATTAATATGCTTTAAATCTTTAAAGTTGAGTTAAGCATTTTTGTCCAATATATAAACCCATATGATGGGAATATAAACATGTTCTGAATAACAGGAATGACCAGATTAATTTTAAAATCTAATATGAAATCAGTATAATTGGTACGTCCAAATGAAATGCACTAATTCAACACGTGATGAAGAGGTATGAATGTTCACACTTTGCAATAAACATTTTGCTTCCTCCACCATATAATGAAGGACATAATGCAACAAAGGTATACACCATGGGAAGATCTGAAAAAGGACTAATTTCATTATAAGTGCAGGGGTTTCTTTTGCACTGATGAGGTCTCTGCCCATAGTGGTGACTAGCTCAGATGACTGTATAGTACTTGTTTCACTTAATGATTAATACGGTGTACAGGTCAGTTTAAATCCATCATCAGGTCATCATGATGGTGGACATCAGCTGCAATGTCCTTTAGGAAATCTTTGTCCACTTTATTGCTACCATGTAGGCTATATGCAACTCTTTAGAGAATCAAAGGAAAAGGTGAATTAGTCACTAAGTACCACATTTACACTACTCTCAAAACTGGATTTTAATATTACATTAGGCAATGAAATATTATGTTGTATAATATTTAACAGACTTTAATTGCATTAATGTTTAACATAGATATGGCTACATATCTATGGTTGCCCACTGAAGCTAAGCTGGGCTGAACCTGGTCAGTACCTGGATGGGAGACCTCCTGGGGAAACTAGGTTGCTGCTGGGAGAGGTGTTGGTGAGGCCAACAGGGGGTGCTCACCCTGTGGTCTGTGTGGGTCCTAATGCCCCAGTGTAGTGCTGAAGACAATATACTGTTTAAAAAAAACACCTTCCTTGGGATCCTCTTTCTGTGGTCACTAAAAAAATCATGGCACTTCTTATAAAGAGTAAGGGTGTATCACCGGTGTCCTGGCCAAATTCCCTCCACTGGCCCTTGTCAGTCATGGACTCCTAATAATCCCCATCCACTGAATTGTCTCAATCGCTCTCTCTCCTCTTCACCTGTAGCTGGTGTGTGGTGAGCGCACTGGCACCATTGTACTGTGGATGCTGCACACTGGAGTATAAATCCCTCATTCAGTCATTCATTCAAAACAATACATTATTTTTAGGATTAAAACGTACCTGTTATCTACAAATGAACAGACCATCCTTCCTTACAACAGCACTCACCTCTTCAAATCAGTGCTAAATTGGTGTACTTTAATCCCAGTAAGACCTTTATGATTTCATGCAGTCAAAATAAGACATTAATGGTAACAGATTAATGTATCCAACAGGTTTTATTTTTATGTAAACTGCCATTTTAAATGAATGGTACATTATCTTTCATGATAAGTTTAGTAAAATCTGTATCAACAGTTGAAGTATTGAACGTTTCAATACTACCTTTAGACAGTCCTTGTTTTGTCCTCAGCTGATTTCAAGGAAGCTTTCACCCTCAAGCTATACATATTTTTAAATTTCTAACAATTGACTGTCACTGATGTTTAGTCTCCCTAATCTCTCTAGTATGAAGAACTGTCTCACTAGCTACACTTGAAATATTGTACTCTAAGAAAAAATATGGCCCATAGCATTGGTGTGAATATGAAGGAATTTTTTTAAGTTTTTATAAAGGTTTTTTCCCGTATTTTGAATTACACATTGCATTATGTTTTATGGTTAAATTAAAATGTATGGTTAAACTGAAAATGCACTGATAATTTCTTGTCAGGACTTTAGCTGTTTTTTTTCTTTTCTAACAGTATTATACCTGAGGTAGTTACATTGCAAATTTGATTTGTTTTAAAAATGCACATTTGTCTGTTCGTTTGCATTTATGTGAAGTCACCATCTACTGCATAACAACATCTTGTTATAATCGTAATGTGGGAAACTGTAACATCTGTACTATATAAGGTTTTAGTTTATAACTCTCAGTAATCAAGGGCAATAATAAGGCAAGCTTTTAGATAACAAATCTTATGTACACCTAAAATTGGGAGAAATAATGATGAAATTATGTTGAACTCCTGCTTTTATGCTCATAGAGCTTTAAGCTGAAAACTGATGGTTTGATTAAGAAAAGAGTCAGACGTCTTCATTTGGAAGGGCAAATTTGAAAGTTTATCTCTCATGTGACCTTCAAAATTACTACAGTTTTCTTCAGTACAAATAAAATCCAAAACGCATGCATTTATCTCAACCATTCATATACACACACTGTAGTACCTCTTCTGTTGACTGTCTTCCGCCAACTCAATTATATTATGTGAAGCTTAGATGGGGTAAAACTAATTCTAAAGCTAGGTGATGACATTTTGTCAGATAATTTCGGCTGTTTATAATTGAAGTAAAAAAAATGAAAAACAAAATAAACGTCATCAAACATAAGTCTGTCCCATGTACATTCACTGTCCTATGAGATGGAACCGATAAATATCCTCCATTCCATAGGCATCTCAAAATTTGAAAGAGTGTCACGTGTCTGAGTAGCACCTCTACAAATGAATGCTCTCTGACAAAGTGAGAAGAATCAGGTTGCACTTGCAATCCTAGTTTTAAAGAAAATCTGACGGGGAACGCTAAATCTCTGTTCTTTCATTCTTTCTTTCACACTCAAAACCTCAATAGTAATAAATGTGTAATCTAGCTGACTATTTAAAATGTGCAGTGCACCCTTCTCTGAAAGGGAGAGAGGAAGAAAGGACACCCATGTAGTGTACTTAAAAGTATATACATGTTGAACATAATGTGTAAGAAAGTGTGTGCCATCTTTATCTCTCCCTCTCGAGTGTATACTTAAGAATGGCTTCAGTATACCTTATATCATACTGCATTTCTATATTCATACATAATTATATCAAGACAAGAGAGACAGGAAGGAGGGTGGAGTACTTAAGTTTACATGATGTCAACACATAGGGGGAACAGAGCAATATAACAAAGGACTGTCACTCAATAGCCATGGTGGGCCCAAACACGTGCAGGGGAGGAGATTTTGCAAACTTGGTTGACCAGATGGAGAGAAATAAACAGTCTTTGTCCAATCATGTTGAGGAATGCATTGAGGCAGACTCTCTGTCCTCTTTTTCCTCCTCGTCCATCTTGCGGCCATGCTTTCTGAAATACTTGTACCTCTGGACATAAAGCTTGACCAGGTTACTCACTTTAACTGGGTTTATCTCACCTGTTCGGCTGTGACAAATCTGTGAGGTAAAGACAGATTTAGTCATGATCTGTCTAAATAGTTATTAGTAGCACTGTGTTGTGTGCTGCAAATCAAGGCTATCTTGAAGTTATATTTATTTACCTTGTGCACAGCTTTCCTTAAGATATCCTTGTATTCGTCTTTGTTGATGTCTTTACGCTGGTAGTATGGCTTGATGGCCAATTTGACTTCCTCTACTGCCCTCTCCTGGGTGTGGAGCTTCTTCAGATACTAAACAAAAGTAATTGATTTAGATTTAGTTTGTTATAGATAGGGTTGCAACCCCCCCCCAAAATCCTGCTGCCAATAGAACTGAACTTAGAATTAAAAACCATCATCTTTGCATTCCCATTGCAAATGGATTTTAAAGTGATTCAAATTCTATGCACCTTAAATTGTTCAATCGATTTACTTCTGCACTAAGCCATACCGCTTTTTCCTTTTTGCAGACCTAATTACAGAAATATAGAAATGTATAGATCGAAAGGAATTCTGACAATTCTACAAGACCTGTGGGCTGAAACAAAGAGAGAGAACAATGTTAAATGAAGTGCTGATACCTTGTCAGGGTCTTTACTTTCGTTATCCCAGCCCATTTCACTGCCCCCTGTTGGCCCAGTCATTCCCACTGGCAATGGAGGCGGTGGAGTTTGAGCACAGCCTCCACCCATTGAGAGTCCAGGGTGCAAGTGTGAAGGAGGAGTTTTGGTGCAGCCAACCAATGGGACAGAGCTGTGGAGAATAAACTGCGCAGGAGTGGGTCCTGGGGGGGGAGCATGTGATGGAGGTGGAGGAACTTGTGATGAGACAGATGAGGATGATAAAGGAGGGTGTGACTGTGACTGGTTCTGATTGGCCTGAGAGAGAATCTGTGTAAAATGAAAGGGGAGAATCTTACAATTTTATTACACTTATGTTAGTAATCAGTTTACTTCCCAACCAATAGCAATTGAAAATGTCAATCAGCTAGACTTTAGGCCTTTGGTAGAGCTGCTTTAAAACAGGATACATAATTATTCTGGAATTACAGTGCATTTATAAGGAAAAACAACATTATATAAAATAATAATAAACAGGCAGTCACACTAGACTTTAAATCATGCAAAAAAAATTCAGACACTGAAACGGATGAGATATGACGTCACTCATTTTTTAAAATGCACAATTATTCCACTTTTATGTAACACTGCAATCCTGCAGTTTTAAACTTTGCTTTTGCGTTTTAATTGAGCTACGAGGTCATGGTGGGATGTATCGATCTACTATTGGCCACATCAACACATATGAATTTCAGGATCAGAATTCACAGAAATTGAACTTTGGAAACTACTTCATATGAGCTTCCATTTCCAGGCCTCCTGAATTTGCATTCATATGAATGTAAGTCAATCGAGTGAAAAGTGTAATGTGACCACCTCTTAATAATATCACAGGTTTTACCTGACTTGTGGCCTGGATGAACTCTTGTGCTTTGGCTCTGCTGGCTATATTAGCCTCCTCCATTTTGAAGAGCAGAGCTGTCACTGAAAAGATATTTAACAGCAGAACATGACTTCTAATCCCACTATAAATTTAAAATGCATGTCAAAAGGGAATTACTTAAAATGTAATGTATTAAACACTCACATGCTAAAACACCTCCAGCAGTGCAGTCCACTCCGGTTTGTAGGCTCCAGGGTAATGGTGGCGGCGGAGGTGGTGGTAGCTTGTTAATTGAAGATGATGATACTGAAGAAGAGGAGGATAAAGAAGGGTCATTTGCCAGAGGAGCACTGGAATGAGAGATGGAGGCCGCCACCAAAGCTGTTGAAGTAGAGCATGGTGGTGAGCCCTTCTGATCATCTGATGGGAGAGGTTTATTACTGGAAGTGGACTGAGATATGGTATCACCCCTGATCTGCGATGACAGCAGGCCGGGAGGGCTGGTAGGGGACTTTGAGGGTGTGAGAGACAAGGCTTTGGACTGACCAGGGCCCTCCTCTGAGAGAAATGAAGGCTCTGGTGTCTTGCAGCTACTATCAACAGTTTGAGAGTCTGGGGACGACTCTCTAGTATCTCGAGATGGAGGCAAAGACAACGGGGATGTGTGTGGTGGTGAAGAGGATGGAGGAAGAATACTTGCTGACGAGGAAGTGGAGGATGATGAAGAGGAGGATGGAGTGGGACCAGGAAGAGCTGAAGGAGGACTGGATGGCTTGGATCCAACCCCAACCAAAGGCTGCATTTCTGTTGCTACTCCCGGCCAACCACCACCAACTGTGCTACAATTACTATTAACACCTTTAGAATCACTTCCATCCACATTTATCCCTTTCTCTCTGGGCTTCTTTCCAGGCCTCCTTCTACGTTTCGCTGCCAGTGAGGAAGTAGGGGAAGACGCAGATGAAGATGTGGACGTAGCAGAGCTTGGCTTGGCCTTCTTCGACTTTAGTCCACTCGGATTTGTTGATGATAGAGGCCCGAGTATGTTGTGTTGTTTCCTAGTTTTGCTTGGGTCTTTGCCTCTCCCTGGAAGGGCCAGTGTCTCTGAGCAGGGCTTAAGAAATGGTGATCGGCTCTCATTGTCTCGGCGGAAAACCACAGCAATAGACCCACCAACAACTGAGGGCCCTGAAGCTCCACTTACAACACCACCAGGTCCAAGAAGGTCAAGGCCCAGCTTCCCAGAGTTCCCAGTTGTGCTACTAACACCTTCACGCACTAGAACAGAGACTTTAGATTGGAGCTTACCCTTTCTGGTACCACCACTGAGCTTCTTGGACCTGCCAGAACGCCCGGCATCCTTCTTCCCTATTTTTTCCTTACCGGTTTTCCGTCCTCGTTTAGTAGTGGATGAGGACGCTGTGGGCTGAAGGGAGGTGGTGTTGCCTGAGGATGCAGAAAGAGGTGGTGAGAGAGATGACAGAAGGTTTTGACTTTTGGCTTTTGGTCTATGAGAAGAAGAGGAGGAGGTGGATTCAGACTGACCAACTGTCTTGCTAGATCTGGATTTCTTCTTCAGATGATGTCGGCTAGTTTTGGGTGCTCCGGATTTAATTTTAGGACTGGGTAGAGGGGGCTCAGGAGGAGGAGGAAGTAGTGGTGAGTCCTCTAGTGAAGGGTAGTCTGAGTCCAGTGCTTCTCCATCTAAGGAGAGCATGTCTATCTCAGGACGATCCGAGAGACGGTCTGATTCATATCCATGATAACGAGGAGGTGTGAGGGAGGTGGGGCTGGACCTGCTCCTGTGCTCCTCATCCTTTCTTTCCTTATCATCTGATCGTCTCCTTCGTTTCTTCTTCCTCTTACGATGTTTGTCTGAGCTCTGGGATGGGCTGCGGGAGCACCGTTGGCTATGGGGTGGTGAACCTGGTACTGTGGTGGTTGTTGTAGTGGTGGTAACGGTGATGGTACGTTTAATCGCAAAAAGATCAGAGCCATTGAGATCCTGAATGGACGGGGGTACCACAGGTCTAACATCTCTTCTCCTGTCCCTGTCTCGATCTCTTTCTCCAACCATCTCTTTCTCTCTGTCTCTCCCATCACTGCTTCCTCTGCTCCTTTTTGTGCTGCCTCTCTCTCGGCTGCTTGACTTCCTGATATCTTCATCCCTATCTCTCCTTTGTTCATCTCTTCTTCTGGAGTCTCTGTCTCGCTCTCTATCCCTGTCATCTCGCCACCGGTCCCTATCCCTGTCTCTTTCATGGTTCCTTTCTTGCTCTCTCTCCCTCTCTTTATCTTGGTCTCTATCTTTGTGGCGATCCTCAGAGTGGCTGGACCAGGATCTGTGACTGTGTGTGTGTCGTGAGGCGTTCTGGGAGTGGGAGCGGGAGGAATGTTCTGGAGTGCTCCTGCGTCTCTTTTTCCTCTTGTGACTATCACTTTGGCTACTTCTCCCTCTATCCCTATCTTTGTCTTTGTTCTCATTTACACTCCTTTTTTCACAGTCCCTCTCTTTGCTTTCTCTTTTACCTTCACCTGACTCCTTTTCTTCTTTCCTCTTTTTCCTCTTTTCTTTATCTCCTCTTCCCTCTTTCCGCTTGCGTCTATCCCTGTCCTTTGAACTCTTGGAGGATTTATGACTCTTTCCTTTACCAGTGGATAGAGGTGGAGAATTGGGAAAGGAAGGAGAGGGCAAAGGCAAAACAGGAACAGGTGGCGGCGATATAGATGCAGAAGAAGGGCATGATCTGAACCTCTCTTTCCTCCTACTTGTCAGTTTTCGTCTTAAATCTCCGATACCCACAGAAGCCACGGGTTCCCTCTCCCATTCTTCATCAGCACGGACAGATACAAACCCATCACCATCTAACACCCGTAAGATCCTCTCAGGTTTGGGGACACCGGCTTGAAGATAAGAGGGACTGCTTGAAGATGGAAGCAACACCTCCCTCCTTCTCTCAATCACTCGTTCCCTTCCTCTTTCATTGGCGCCCACTATCTCTCCTTCTTCTATCTCAGAGTGCTCAGAGTCTGTTCCCCGTTCTCTTTGATTTTTTCCCTGTTCCCTTATTCTATCTTTGATGGATCGCTTGCTGTTTAGTTCTAAAGGTACATTATTGAACATCGAAGATGGAGCATCAATTTCTGTTGAATCTGGAGGACCCCCCTCTGTGCCAGCAGGTGTCCCCATTTCCAATGCTCTATCAGCTTTCGCAACATTCCCTTCGCTATTAATGCTGCTTCCTCCTTCATTCTCCTCATCCATACATCTTTTTTCCTCCTCTGTTTCAGAGGCTGGAGAACCTGTTGGCTCAAACGGATCATATTTATCAACCTCTTCCTCCTCGTCCTCAGTGGATGCCTGATCTCTCTCCCCCTCTCCTTCTGTTGGGTGAAAGGGGTCGTATATGTCATTCTCTAAACTCTCCCTCTGTCCATCATTACATGGATGTGTGATTGAGGAAGATGGATGGAGTGAGGGATTAGAAGAAGGTGGCACAGGCATCGATGATGGCACCAAAGATGATGAAGTGGATGACACAAAGTCTCCAGTTCCTTTGCTGCCCCTGCTGCCCCCAGCATGGCCTCTGTCCTCATCCTCACGGTAGTTTGTACCCATTCCACCAGGAGATGACGATGAGGGGGAGGAGGAGGGGGAAGAGGGAGCAGAGGAAGGAGATGATGGTGAGTTGGAAGGTGATGAGGGGAGAGGGCTTTTGGCCATCTCTATGACGCCATCAGAGTTTTTGAGCGAAGAGGCCGGTTGCATCTGTCCCGAGGCTTGAATTACACTTGAGTAACATCCAGAAAAAGAGCCTGAAGGCAAAAAACTGTCTATAGAGACTCTCTTTTTCCTTAAAGACGGTGGGAAGTGAAAATTTACATTTAAGAAGGACCCTAAGTAAGACAATGAAAAAAGAGGTATTAGTTTGATCACACAGTACTATTTACATTATCTTAGACAAGCTATGGACTTGAACCTACCTGGCTTCTGGTAACCAAGATTTGGGGTAACAGATGTCAACAAAGCAAGACATGCGCCATTCTCTACTTTCACTTCTGCTGTTAGCTCCACATCAAAGTCACTAAAGAAGAAGAATAAATATGAGTTTATAGTTTTTCAGTAACACTGTTTAACACAAATCAGGCCTCAACAATAAACCTATTTTCCAGCTGACACTGTTTAGCCAGTAAGTTGGAATTTTACTTGCACTGTTGACATTTTCACTGTCCCTGAGACAAAAATAAAAAATGATGCAAAATTATATTAACATTTTTTAGTGTTAATGTTAAAGTGCCAAAGCAAAATACATATTTATAAATATTAAAATTATAACTTATTCAGAACAAATAACACTTCAATACAGAAGAAAAAATTATCTGATTATTCTCCCATACAAAATATGCACCAATGAAATGGCAAAGGGTTTTGACTGAATTTTGATTGATTTGATGTAGGGCTGGACAATAATTCAATATCAATATGTATCACAATATAATTTTTTTAAATAACGGTGATATGATTTTTAAACACATTTCCGATATTTCGATATACAGTACATTATCAGTGTTTCCCATGCATTGATTTATTTGTGGCGTTTGACTTTGTTGAATAAACTGCACTGCACGTTTCCAAATCAAAACACGGGTGTCGCGGGTGTTTTATATGAATGTGTCTTTGAAGGGAACCGACTGTCTTCAGAAAAGTTTTGATGGCATTTTAATTTGATCTGATAAAGTAACAGTTATGAGCTGTGCTGCTTTGATTACAGCCGTTACTGGAGAAACCGCTAGTTCTACCACTCTCAAAGCGCCTCCTGCTGGCAGACAATCAGTTTGCATTTTCAATAAGCCCGTCTCCAGAAACATGACTTTGTTGTTGCTCAATTTTTTTTGTTTTCTGCAGCAACTCAGAGCACTTTTCATACTCTTTATCCTGGCTGAAGCACATTTGTTTCAATCTATAAGAATAATCATTTGTAAGTCGCTTTGGATAAAAGTGTCTGCTAAATGACTAAATGTAATCAGCCCACACTACCAGTCAAAAGTTTTTGAACAGTAAGATTTAGAAATACTTTTACTATTTAAAATAACTGCTTTCTATTTCAATATATTTTAAGATGTAATTTATTCCTGTGTCCAAAGCTAAATTTTCAGCATCATTACTGCAGTCTTCAGTGTCACGTGATCCTTCAGAAATCATTCTAATACGCTGATTTGCTCTTCAAGAAACATTTATTGTTATCAATATTTACAACAGTAGAGTAATTTTTTTTAGGATTCTTTAATGAATAGAAAGATCCAAAGATAAGCATTTATCTGAAATAAACAGCTTTTGTAACATTATACACTTAGTCCAGGTGATATGTGCAAAATTTGAGGTGACATGTTCACTTTTTCATAAAAGCATGAAACTTGATACAATTGTACAGATTAGGGCCCTGAACATTTTCAGAAATGGAGCCATCGCAAAAACACCTTGTGGTTGCCATGGCGACCATTTTACCCTCCAGAAGCCTGAGATCTGTAAGTAAGCGATGCCTCATGGTAACATCACAGCGAGGCATTTTTGTTCACCTTTCCTGGCTGGTGAAATGATCTGCCCACAATTGCAGTAATTAACAGAACACCCGACACGTTATCTGACAGCAACACAAATTTAATCCCATACCCGACCCATTTGACATAAAAACTGGGACCCGAACCGCACCTCAATTACATCTCCTACAGTACATGAGGTAGGCAAAACTCATTTATTAAAACTTTTATTCGAATTGTGAATAGATTAAATACAGAAAGCAAGCAAAGATCGCTCCCTTTAATATAATCACTACAGCTGTCAATCAGTGGCAGATTAGCTACATTGCTCAGCGTGTACTGGACTGAGTCGAAATAGTCTTGGTTATTGGACCCACAACCCGCCTGTGCTTGTCACTGTCCGACCCGCATCACACCCTACACATAAATATTATTCCACCCATTACATAAAATATTAGCGGTTCACCTGCGTGTACCCGCCAGAGTTCAGGACACTGGCTTCCCCCTTGTGGACAACATAATAGACAACTCTGGCCCCAGAAAGTGATTGTAAAAAATGTTAAGTTTACATGAAATGTGTTTGAAATTTCATTCTGCATCTTCTGAGATTTCATTGTAATTTTTCTCAAAGTCACTGAATTAACTGTTCACCTGATTGCGTTGCCATCTGAATGTGATGTTAGAGCGTTGTTGAAAGAGAACAAGAACGTATTGGAAACATACTACCATCTACCTGACTCTGCCTGAGAGGTAAGGAAAAATACACTTACCTGAGATTATTTTTATTTATATCTCTGAAATATATGATAGTATTCTTGAAAACAATCTTTTAATGTATTATTGAATAAAGTAAGTTAATTATCAAAAAATAAATAAAAATAGCCATATTATGGACTTTTGTAAATGCTATGATACTCAGATACTGTTATTTCCTTCTCACATTGCCGATTTCACCATTAACTTTTCACCTGAACAGTTTATGTTATTGAATATGGTATTGTAATCATTGACCATCAAAACATAGGGGTAGACATCACCTTTTCTGTGTTATCATGTTTGGTTCAGGAGCTATGACACAAAATACATAATTTGGTTATGGCGGAAAGTAAAAAGGTCGCCATGGCAACCACAAGGTGTTTTTGCAATGGCTCCATTTCTGAAAATGTTTAGGGCCGCAAATTGTACAAGTGTACCAAGTTTCATGCTTTTATGAAAAAGTGAACATTATTTTCACATATCACCTGGACTAACTATTCCATTCAAAAGCTTGGAGACAGTATCATTTTTTAGGAGGGGGGGGAAGAAATTATTGAAATTAATACTTTTATTTAGCAAGGATGCTTTAAAATTGGACAAAAGTGAAGATTAAGACATTCAAACTAGAGAACAACCGATATATCGATTCACCGATATTTTCCCTGATATTTAAGCATTTTACCATAATCGGATATCGGTTTTGTAATATCGGATTCACAGATAAACACCGCCATCTTCTGGGTGTTTTGAGAATTGCGCGCAGGATCAACATTGCAGTGCGTCTGAGGGGAGACGAGACAACAACAACGGCATGGTGCAGGTACTTGATTTTCTGTAGTTAGTAAACTTTATTTCACATAACAGCCATTTATGCACAAATTAGATGCATTACATAAATGCCTGATATGTAGTTTATGCAGCTTGGCTCTAAGAAAGAGAGACCAACTCGCGGAGTCATGTAAAATAATCCATCAAGTCCTGTCCCAATAAAGACATAACTGCCTGAATTAAATAATATGCAGCCATGAATGAGCGCATGTTGGAAATAAAAGCGCTGAATTTAATTCCCTCTCTGTTGTATATTTGCTCATCATTAGTCTTGTGAAGCCGCTTTCATATTGCTGTTCACTCACCGGGTTGATGCTCAGGAAATGCCCCAGCACGGCCACCGCATGTAACTTTTAACAAGATTCACTTGTTTAAAACATCCTAAATTGTATTAACATTTACTATATAACCATTATTTCGCTAATAAACATCTAAATAAATAAAACTCTATGGAAATTAATTATTTATTATCTCCGCGAGCGATCGCAGTTTGAGTATAGTTCTGTGTAACTGCATAGATAAACCGCGCTGTCAGCAGGCATTTCCTAATCTAGAAGGACAAAAACATTATTAATAATTCTGATATAACATTCCAGTTGAGAAACGCAATAAAATACGATGTTTTGTTTGTTATATTCTAGAGAATATTATTCAGTGAATTAACATTATCCAGTGAATTATTCTTGACTCTGTAGCTATTAAACAGCTTATAAACCTACTAAATCTGTAGTTTAAAATGAAGTTGATATGACTCCTGTCATTTATTTTCTCCATTTGAAAACATTAGACATTCTACATTTATTTTGCTTATTGTTCATATTAGTGTTGTTGCTTTTTATAAATAAAATGTTTTTTATTGTTGTAATATGAAGATTAAATTTAACATGAAAGACTGCTAATTTTCAACACTTAAAAAAAAATTTTTTTTTAAAAAGATGACTGAAAAGAGGATCACTCTCTTCGAACACTAATTTATAATGTTACAAAGATTTCTATTTCAGATAAATGCTGTTCTTCTGAACTTTCTCTTCATCAAAGAAACCTGAAAAAATTCTAGTCAGCTGTTTTCAACATAATACTAAATATTTTTTTCAGAATATTAGAATGATTTCTGAAGGATCATGTGACTGGAGTAATGATGCAAAAAATTCAGCTTTGAAACCACAGGAATAAATTATAAATCTGACTTGTGTTGCAGCCTGGAATTCATTCATTTCTGGCAATATTGTCAGCTTGATTGCAAAGACACTATTGGAAGAGAGCTGAACTGAGCTGGACGATAACATCACTGAATCAAAAATTAACTGACTTTAACGGAAAAATTTAATGTTTACTATAGTCCTCCTGCATTACTGACATTATTTTCCTGTTTTAACAAGCTGTTTCCTGTTTTAAAGCTGCGTTGACACATTCTGTATTAGTGTTGTCAAACGTACTGACCATGATACCATTCGGTACTGAAATTTTTAAAAACGCCCATTTCCCGCTAACATTTGAGCGCTGTTGAGCAGATGATCATTGTAGCCAATCACAGTGTAGCGTCTGGACCAATCAAACACACAATTTTTCATTTGATTTAACAAATCAGTTCTTCATTAGATTAACAAATCGCCACAGTCCCCTCACCCAATAAACTGGATGCCAGGATGTCTGCAAATGACACCAAACCATGGCAACCCTGACACCAGATACTTTTACGACCTCATGGAATGTTTCTTTTCATAAGGAAAATCCCCAAGGCACAGTAGGAATGGACTTTTCTACTAATTAATTCATAGGAAAACCTTTCTTTGAATGAACAGTGTATCCTTCAGGTCATTGTGTATATTATTGTCATCGTGTATTTTGTCTTTGAGATTGTATACTGTTCTATGATCGAAACACTCACTCCTGTCAGCTTACATATATGTATAATCCTACCATGTTTAGTATCTATGAATTAGTATTCGGAT
>NW_015505228.1:1190522-1192248 GCF_001515645.1 Sinocyclocheilus grahami
TGAATTAAATAATATGCAGCCATGAATGAGCGCATGTTGGAAATAAAAGCGCTGAATTTAATTCTCTCTCTGTTGTATATTTGCTCATCATTAGTCTTGTGAAGCCGCTTTCATATTGCTGTTCACTCACCGGGTTGATGCTCAGGAAATGCCCCAGCACGGCCACCGCATGTAACTTTTAACAAGATTCACTTGTTTAAAACATCCTAAA
Organism: Sinocyclocheilus grahami; assembly: GCF_001515645.1. Lineage (NCBI taxonomy): Eukaryota > Metazoa > Chordata > Actinopteri > Cypriniformes > Cyprinidae > Sinocyclocheilus > Sinocyclocheilus grahami. The sequence goes on from NW_015505228.1 coordinate 1,190,734, forward strand.
TTGTATTAACATTTACTATATAACCATTATTTCGCTAATAAACATCTAAATAAATAAAACTCTATGGAAATTAATTATTTATTATCTCCGCGAGCGATCGCAGTTTGAGTATAGTTCTGTGTAACTGCATAGATAAACCGCGCTGTCAGCAGGCATTTCCTAATCTAGAAGGACAAAAACATTATTAATAATTCTGATATAACATTCCAGTTGAGAAACGCAATAAAATACGATGTTTTGTTTGTTATATTCTAGAGAATATTATTCAGTGAATTAACATTATCCAGTGAATTATTCTTGACTCTGTAGCTATTAAACAGCTTATAAACCTACTAAATCTGTAGTTTAAAATGAAGTTGATATGACTCCTGTCATTTATTTTCTCCATTTGAAAACATTAGACATTCTACATTTATTTTGCTTATTGTTCATATTAGTGTTGTTGCTTTTTATAAATAAAATGTTTTTTATTGTTGTAATATGAAGATTAAATTTAACATGAAAGACTGCTAATTTTCAACACTTAAAAAAAAATTTTTTTTTAAAAAGATGACTGAAAAGAGGATCACTCTCTTCGAACACTAATTTATAATGTTACAAAGATTTCTATTTCAGATAAATGCTGTTCTTCTGAACTTTCTCTTCATCAAAGAAACCTGAAAAAATTCTAGTCAGCTGTTTTCAACATAATACTAAATATTTTTTTCAGAATATTAGAATGATTTCTGAAGGATCATGTGACTGGAGTAATGATGCAAAAAATTCAGCTTTGAAACCACAGGAATAAATTATAAATCTGACTTGTGTTGCAGCCTGGAATTCATTCATTTCTGGCAATATTGTCAGCTTGATTGCAAAGACACTATTGGAAGAGAGCTGAACTGAGCTGGACGATAACATCACTGAATCAAAAATTAACTGACTTTAACGGAAAAATTTAATGTTTACTATAGTCCTCCTGCATTACTGACATTATTTTCCTGTTTTAACAAGCTGTTTCCTGTTTTAAAGCTGCGTTGACACATTCTGTATTAGTGTTGTCAAACGTACTGACCATGATACCATTCGGTACTGAAATTTTTAAAAACGCCCATTTCCCGCTAACATTTGAGCGCTGTTGAGCAGATGATCATTGTAGCCAATCACAGTGTAGCGTCTGGACCAATCAAACACACAATTTTTCATTTGATTTAACAAATCAGTTCTTCATTAGATTAACAAATCGCCACAGTCCCCTCACCCAATAAACTGGATGCCAGGATGTCTGCAAATGACACCAAACCATGGCAACCCTGACACCAGATACTTTTACGACCTCGTGGAATGTTTCTTTTCATAAGGAAAATCCCCAAGGCACAGTAGGAATGGACTTTTCTACTAATTAATTCATAGGAAAACCTTTCTTTGAATGAACAGTGTATCCTTCAGGTCATTGTGTATATTATTGTCATCGTGTATTTTGTCTTTGAGATTGTATACTGTTCTATGATCGAAACACTCACTCCTGTCAGCTTA
>NW_015505228.1:1192932-1204285 GCF_001515645.1 Sinocyclocheilus grahami
TTCCCTTAGGTGTAGATCTGCTGAATATGCAAATGGTTTCATAAATTTCATTCCTTATGTCTCTTCTCTGTACTGAGTTAAGCTTTAACCCTTTCCTATACAAATTGTGTGTGTGTGTGTGTATGTGTATGTGTGTGTTAGACCAGTTCAAGTGTTTATGTAGTATGTTAGACTAGTTTAAGTGTTTATGTGGTTAATAAAACCTTACTTGTATCACACTTGACGTTGTTCATTGTTTGCTCATAACTGGAGTCACTTAATCATGCAGATTTATGCTACAAGCTTTTGTAGAATTGTACAGTAAGAAAGTTATTTCCCTTAACCAGGAAATTAACGTTCTTAGAATTGACAAGACAGTTGACCCTGAGAGGTCAGCTAAATATCTACAGCGGATCTAAATATTCATAATTAATTATAACTAGTTATGATTAATTATTCATATTTCCTCATGAGCTGATTCGTTACAACAGTCATATCTGTTGAGTGTGTGAACAATGAATGTTTTTAAAATTTCAGTACCGAATGGTATTGCGGTCGGTGCTTTTGACAACACTAATCTGTATTGTATAATGCGCTATGTAAATAAAGGTGACTTGACTTGAATTGACAGTCTGATGGACCCAGTTGTGGTCATAACAAACTTTTGATCAAATGTGTACTACGCTTTTCCTTTATAGGCCAACACCTTTCAAAGACAATTAAACACCGCTTCAACAAGCAATCAACAAGCACATCACTGAGACAAAACGCTCACATCCCTCAAAGTAAATAAAAAGCAAGCTAAGTCCAATTTTGGTGCTATCATGCTCAATTTTGAACTGTATTTGCTGAATTAAGCACTTACCAGTCCAGGTACTGAGGTTGTGAGCTGAGCGGAGGCACAAGAAATGCAGGCTCAGACGAAGTAACAACAGCAGCCCCCTACAAGAGTGTAACAAAAATTAAATGATTTGAGGGTCGCCTCAGGTCACCGATTTCAAAACGGGTAAATTGCAGACAGACAAAGCATGTAACAGGACTGAACTTAATAACTTATGCAAATCGCCTCAATAATTTTACCAGTTCGCTAGGCTCATCCTCCGAGGTCTCTCTGTTTCCTTGGAAACATCTTAAGCCAACTGTCCTTCTGTCTGCTTTAGACTCCACTTCCTCCTCTTCATTAGGACATTGTTCAGATTGTGACTACAAGAAGACAAGACAGAAGGCATTAAGCATATTCAGCAGAGAGTGCTGTGCATGCTGAATCTTAATCTTATGGTCTACAATACATATATGATCACAGTGACTGTCCAACCTGTTCCTACACTAACAAGATGATAAGACACTTACCTTGCCTGGAACAATTTCTCCTTTGTCCTTTTCAGCCTGTCCATCTGTTCCCATCTACACATAGCAGACAACACTGTTGTTAATAAATTACCTAGATCTGAAACATCAGCTCTGGGCCATCATAAAGCTTCACCCGTTATGATAACCATACCTGAGTGATGGGAGAAAACTACTTCTGCATCGAATCTCTGCCTTTAACTCGAAGAGCACTCGGGGGAACTTGATTGCTCGAGTAAACTGATGAGAAAGCTTGGATCTGTATTGACATTCAACACTGTGCCTTCGATTCTTGACCCAGTGACAGCACTGATCGTGTGCAGTGAACGAAACTGATGTAAGATGTTGCTAGAGACGATGCTATCTAGTACGTGTGCTCCACTGCAGTGTTCGCCTATGTGCTCACTTGTTATCTGTCATTTAATAACCACCAATACTATACTGCACGTCTCATTCTGAATGCACTGAGTATTACTAGCTGACTTTCTCATCTGTGCTTCATTTTAAGCAACCTTCTTGCAATAATTTATAGCCTACAATTTGTCGCCCAGAGGGGTTAGCTGGCTAGCTAAGTTAGACAAGCTATGAGAGCCGTTTACCTTCATAGTGCAGAGATGAGCCGGCTGATGAATCCCAAAGCTGATGAGCTGCTAAAACCCGCCACAGTGTTTTTGTTCACTTTAAAACGAGGCACGAAACATTTTTTCTTTAAGGAACACAATAAGAGGCCCTCCCATCCGATTCCGACATTTTGCTTCCCCTTCTGTGAAACTGCCGGCATGGGCTTATGGGAAATGATGTTTTTCATCAAAGACTATTTCTGTGGCGGTGACGATGCAAATCAGAGGTGAAAGGGAATTACTTTGTAATTAATATATATATATATATATATATATATATATATATATATATATTGCATTAACATTTATATTAATTAATAAATGTCATGTAGTTAATTTTTTGTTGGTCTAATATATGGTGATTGTTTGAGCCTGATACTCAAGTGATTTTGAAATAGTGCTATTTAGTACTATTATTAGTTTAATAATACAGTATTTGTTTTTAAATTGGTCTTTAAATGCAACCGAATAATGGCTAGGTTTTTGTTTGGCACTTTCATGATGGTTAATTTTTCATAATAAAAAGTTTTAACCGTTCACATTATTAAGTTCACAAACTGTCTTGAAAACATTTTGCTTTGTGTCCTTTTTTTGTCATAAACATTTGTATTGTTTTCAATAATGCGTTCATTTTTTTATGCACTTTTATTTTTTAAGAGTTAGCCTACGTTGCATTGAAGGTATAGGCCTATACATTTTTATCAGTTCATGCATTGCCGGGGAATCAAACCCATCTCCTTGGTGTTGCTATAACATCCTACCCTTTGTATTGTGCAACACAAACAAAAACAGTCAGATTTTTTTTTTTATATATGCAAACATTTTAATCATAAACATGCCCACTGTGTAACATTTCGAGTGATCCTTCATTCACTGCTGTTCATAATTAGGTTGGTATCATCCAAATAGGCCTACCTTATCCCAGACCTGCAGTACTTAAATAATGCAAGTTATTTACTCAGCTGAAGTGCATGCAGCAGACTCTCTATGTGTTACAGTAATCCTCCAGGTCGTAATAGTCACAGTAGAAATGACAGCACTGCTCTACAATACCTCTCTTTGCAACAGTGCTTCTGTCAGTGCCTCTCTCTCCACTCTGAGCAGCTGCTCCAGTCTGCCGCAGGAAGGGGACACTGTTCCTTATCATGACGCATGTTGAAAGACGAGCAGTGTTACAAATTAATTAATTATATGATATAATGATATTAAATTAATTAATTTAATCAACCAGTTTTCCATTTTCTACACAACGCATATAGATGGAAAGACCTGCATTAACTTCTAATAAATATCATAGGCTACTCTGTTACACTAAAGAGATGGGGAGACCAGGGATGGTTGGCTACAAGCGATTAATTGGATACTGTCACATAAATGCTACCCTTTTGATATTAAAATATTTTATAATATTTTTATAGAGTAGTCTAATGGCTTAATATATATCATAAATCTATCCTATTAATTTCTGACTTAAAAAGAATAGGCAGTTCAAACACAAATGAACGTTATGTCATAATGAACTCACCCTCTTGTCATTCCAAGCCAGTATGACTGTCTGTCTTCTATTGAACTTAAAATAACATGTTTTGAGAAACGTCTCATTTCTAATTTAAATAACAATAGAAGAAATGGGCAGATTGGGCATTTTTCTATATAATTTTATTTAGTGTTGCACAGAAGTAAGAAAGTCATGTGGGTTTGGTACAACTGTAAGTAAATGATGATCACATTTTATGACATTTTTAGGTGGTGGTGGTGGTGGGGGGGGGGTTATAGATGAAAAGGAATTAAATAAATATGGTATGTTTTAAAAACATTACTCAACATGTTTTTAGATTACTCTGAAAAAATGGTGATGGTGATAGTGATAGTTGAATACTTGAATTATATAGCTTCTTAACCTCTTAAAAACACACATAGATATACAAATTTGTGATAGGCCTACTAAATGTTTCTTTTTTTACCCAATAACGTTAGTTTGCATTGAATGGGTTCTCTTGATGCTTGTTACACAAAACAATTTTGACAAAAAAATGGACAGACAGTAGGCTGTCTCTTACTGTAAAGCTTACTGAATGCATCACACAGAGATGCAATTGTAACCAGACTCACGGAAAGTGTGCTCTCTGACACGCCTGGCAGGCTGGTAGAAGAGGCCCTTTTCACCACAGACGAGCAGCAGCGCTTCCACGAGCTGAATCCCGCGCAGCCTTCGATTCCCAAACGCGCCGCTATGGGTCACCAGAGAGCCGGCACACAGCGACAGCAGGAGCAGTCCAGATCTGTGCATTCTCCTCATGAGAAAACTTAACAGATCATGAAACGCAAAATAGCAACTCTTTCCTGTCTGGTAAGGTTGATTGTGCCCTGTCAAGAGTGAAAGTGTCGTCCAGCCCAGTATTGCTGGGGTTATTGTCTCTTTCTCTCTCTGTTCTAATGGACTCTGCGTTTTATGAGGGTCCATCAGTGAGCTGAACTACTAGCCTCAATTAAGTCAAGTCAAGTCAAGTCTGCTTTATTGTCAATTCTTCCACATGTACAGCACATACACACAGAGAATTGAAATTACGTTACTCTCAGACCCTTGGTGCATACAGATAACACTAACAGTAGAACATAAATACATAATCACCTTCAATCAGTACAAATAATTACCTCTATCAGCTCACCTCTGCCTTTCTCTTCCCGACCCCTTCTTTGTTTAATTACCCCTATTAAGCTTTATATAAACCGGTGCTGCTTTCATCTCTCTCTCTTTTTCTCTCTCTCCAACCCTTTTTCTCAGTGTTGTCTGAATGCCAGCATAGGCTTTTTTTTGGTTCCTATTGTCTGGCCCTATTGGCTTTCTCACTAATTAGAGCTCATGTTCTGAGGATAACTCTTGCAGTAAGTAGTATTATTTTTACATTATTAAGAAAGAAAGAATACAATATACAGCAAACCTGTGCCCACAGACAGGACCAAATGCACAATCATGGAGTTTTATTTGCAGTGTTGTGAATGAGTGAGAGAGGATGGGTGGGATTAGTTTCAAAAACTCAAAGCTAAATCTGAGGCCCGTCAGATTACAAAGAGGAACATATGAAGGCAGAGACACACTAAACACGTGCCGTTTGCAAGGAAACTCATCACATTTTTAAAAATCTGTGCTTTTTAAAACCACAGAGGGTAAGTGCAGCAATATGAGTGTGTCTCTAATATTCTATTCTTCACAAAAGTTAACATATTTTATATTTGGTTGATTATTAATTATTAAGAATGCCTGTGGACGTGGAGAAGATTATTCAGTTTATCAAACAAGGCAACCAGGACAATGTTCAAATACATCTGGATGATTACAACACTGAGGTAAATACAATTTCAAGCACAATGCTGAATTTTAATTAAATATAATAAGATTAATACTGTGCTTAATATGATCACTGTGCCAGAAAAAAAACTGTTAGAATCTACTACTACTTCTATAACACTCAGATATGATCAGTTTCCATGACAACAGAACTGGGGTAAACCTGAAGGGTGTTTCTCATTACTTATCCAGTAATTTTACAATTTCTGCAGTGTGGTGAAGTTTTAATATGTCTAGCATTTGCAGAGCCTTCAAATCCTGCTGCCTCATATATTTCACCTTTTAATTCTCCCTTTGGTATTCACAGAACTCACAATGTTTCTTTTTTGATGTTGAAGAAAGAGAGAGAAGAAAGGTAAATTCTAAAGTCTGTGCTAATGTTTGAGTGTTTATCTGTCTGCCCTCAATCCGAGGGCACACATGGCTTGGATTAACACAGCTAATAATGTAAATCTCACTCATCCACCTTCACTTATCTTTATCCCTCACTTCACCCTCATCTCATTCATTTGGTGTAGGCTATATAATACTCTCAAGCATGTTTTAAATCATGATTTCTCTCGTTTTGTCACATACTCATTATTCTCGGCTGAACTGAGAACAGCAAAGAGAGCTGGAAGAGGTAAATCTTTCACATGACCTACAGAAAAAGAGCAGGTATTTGCTGTAGTTAAATAAAGAAGCGAGTGAGATGTCTGTGGGGAAGAAAAACCAGAGAGGTGTGTAATCTGAAACTAATATACTCGCCGCCTATCTCACCCTGGGGCCCCTGTACATACCGATACTCAGAGCGTCTGTGTTGGATGTGCCTGTAAACTCTTTTGAGCTCATTATTTTGTTGCACTAATTATTGTGCCATGCGTCAAAAAGATAATTTATTGGTTCTCATGCATTCACAAGAGCCATTTACACTGTTAAGCCCTGTTCACACCAAGAACAATAACTATAAAGGTAACGATATTAGCATCCACACCAGCGAACAATATCGTGTGTTTATTCTAAGCGCTTTAAATTCTCCAGCACGTTACAGCAGGATGGATTCTGATTGGTTGTCAATTTTTTATCGTTCATCAGCTGGAGAAAAATCGTTTTGAAAGTGATTCCAATGATATCGTTTTTCTTTGTCTTTTTCGTTATAGTTGTGGTGTGGACTCTGCTATTCTTTAATATTGAGAAAGATTTTTAGAACTATATATTTATCGTTATCTTGCTTGGTGTGAACAGGGCTTTACACTCTTCATGATGCCCGGGCTCACAAAATAAAGCTTTTATAAATTAAAGCTTTTGTAATCTTTCCTCTGTGTTGAAGGTTTGTACCAAAAGCCTTTAATAGTCTTCAGTGAACTTCAGAGTTCTGTTGTTTATATGTAAAGAAGCAGACCATGGTTTAAATCTGAATCTTGAGTTTGAAGGGCAGACACTGACTTCATTCTTTTCCATGTCACCTCTCATTATTGCAAAAGCTTATGTTTTTTTTTGTTGTTTGCTTGTTTACCTCTCTTTCACTTGTCTCTTGTGAATGTTTGTTCTTCTCCATTCAGTTCCGCAGGAATAAAGTGAGAGAGTATGTTCCAGACTCTGACTCAGATTTGGACTCTGATGAGAATGAGGATCCAAATCTTGTTCTGCGCAGGGTTAGAGTCAAACTTCTTTCCAAAACTTTTTTTCACAACTTCTTTCTTTACAACTTCGTTAATAAAATATGGCCAAAAGCACAACCCAGCACCACATCCATATATTCCAGTTAATTTTCCAAATTCAAAATTGAAAAGTTTTCTTCCTTCCTATCTATTGTTCCATCTAGCTATCTATAGGCCCTAGTTAAAAATTACAGTTGAATTTCAGTTCCTTATCTATCTATCTATCTATCTATCTATCTATCTATCTATCTATCTATCTATCTATCTATCTATCTATCTATCTATCTATCTATCTATCGTTCGTTAAAAATTATTGTTGAATTTCAGTTCCTTACATTGACAATTAGAAAGCTTGTCCACATATGTTTGGCCATGTTGTATTTGATTATATATTCCCATCAAATACAATGCTAAAAACCTTTTCCTCTCTGTCTCTAAATTATAGTTGAATTTCAGTTCCTTACATTGACAATTAGAAAGCTTGTCCACATATGTTTGGCCATGTTGTATTTGATTATATATTCCCATCAAATACAATGCTAAAAACCTTTTCCTCTCTGTCTCTTCCAGAGGCTTGCTGCAGCTCTGATCTGGTTCATTCGCATGCGGCTGCAGCCAGGAGTTTTGAGGGTGTGTCTGCGAACTCTGCGAATTATCTCGCGCGATCGAAAGGCCTTGGCACCCCTGATCACGGACAATGCCATTCTAACTCTTGCTCGACTCGGGGGCATCTCCGACCTGCCTACCTGGCCTGAAGAAGAGGAGGCTGAGTGGGGATCCTCCCACAGTGATATCACTCCTGAGAATGAGACCGAGACACGTCCGGATAATAATGGCAGCAATACACAACACACAACTTGTTACAGGGAGGGAGATGATTCAGTCTGTGTCTCTGCAGCCTGTGCTAAACCTTTGGTCAGTGAAGGAGGCTTGCAGTTCAACCCTGTGAATGTGACATCTAACTGTAATATTGGGAGAGAAACACAAAACGACCGCCATGAAGAAAACGTGAGGAAAGATGGGGTTTGTGGGCTGTTGACAAGAGGAAAGAGGGATGCTAGAGGAGAGAAGAATGAGGAGGGGGAGGAGGAGTATGATGATGGAGAGGTCTGGAGGAAAGAGGCAATGAAGGCCCTGTGCAATGTCATCTACAATAGCCCGAAAGCACAAGAGAGAGCCAGTATCCTGAGGTGTGGCTCAAATTGTTACATGTGAAGCATTTGTGAAGTACGGTGTCAATAAATATTTCAATATCATTATAGAAAACTCACTCTCTCATTCTCTTGCCCTTTGTTTTCTTCACCAGGTTGCTCCATGGCCTGTCAGAGAGACTTAAAGACGGTATACAATCCTCCTCACCTCCAAGTGGTCAGTTTTATGAACTGCGACTTCTCTTTCTGTTGACTGCTTTACGGCCTGAGCTTAGGATAGAGCTCAGACAGGTAACAATCAATGATACAAATATGGAATTAGGTATTGTTAGTGATACATACACTGTAAAATACATTTTTCAAAGTTTATTGGATTGTTGGAGTACACATTTTTTCAGGCTAATGAACGCTTGGTGGACAGAAAGATGGAGCCGGGACTCCCCATTAAATACTTTTCCATCATTAATGAATAACTAAACAAGAACACATGAGTAATGCAATATTAGCACTCTAGTAACTACTAGTATCTAACAAGAAACTCTGATTATTGAATTATTAAGTAATAGGGCTTAGTCGAACGTGGTAGTTCGCTATTAACTAATCAGTAACTGCTATTTTTTTTATACCTCCCTGAACTACTAAGAACTACTGTATACAGGTTCATAATTGAATAATACATAATGTATAATTCATTCTAAAGTGAAGGGCATGGTAACCCACTAGTAATGACTCAAGTACTACCAAATTCTTCAGAAGGAATTACAAATTATTTGGATCAGTATTCTAAAGTGAAGATCATGATAACTCCCTAGTAATGACCGAAATCATTGTAAGCTTTTGAGGGTTCTGTAAAGTATTCATTTTGCTAGATTTGGTAACACTTAAATCATTATTAGTGGGTTACTGTAGAATTTTACTTTAGAATACTGATCCAAGTAATCAGTAGTTCCTATAAGATTTGTTAATACTTGAGTCATTACATTACTATTGATTACTATTGGGTTACCATGATCTTCAATTTAGAATTAATTATACATTATGCACAATTCACATTAATTATGAACATGTATACAGTAGTTCTTAGTAGTTCTCCAGGATATATGAAAAAATAGTAGGCATAGTTATTGATTAGCTAACTACCAGTTTCAACTGAGCACTATTACTTACTAAATCGTTAATCAGAGTTTCTTGTTAGGTACTAGTAGTTACTTCAATGTTAATAGTGCATTAGTCATTTGTTCCTGTGTAGTTATTCATTAACAACGGAACAGTATTCTAAAGTGTTGAAACAATGAAACGTTTAGCTGAACTTTATCTTTTAACTTTAATTCCATTTGAAATGTACTTATATTTTTGTAGAATGCAAATTTTATAAAACAATTCATTTGAAATAAAACAACAGTTAGAGGACCCCTGCAGTATCAGTGTGTAGACCACCTAGTCATCAAGGCCACAAAAAGGAAAGTGTTAGGAAAACACAAAACTGCCCGTTTCCTTTCTGTGGGCATTTCAGAGACTCATTCTGTGTGCTCTTCCTGTCAGGAGCGCGGCGTGTCCATGCTGACTGCTGCACTGGAACAGTGTTTGGAAGTGTGCTGGGGTGAAACGCATGAGGTGCTGACTGACCTCACAGCACCCCCTGTGTGTAAGGAGGTGACTCAGCACGCCCTTGAGATTCTCAAGACCCTGTTCAACATTACCTACAGTGTGAACAGACAGGAAGGTATTTCATTATAAAATGTAATGTCTTTAAATGTGAATTATACAGTGCTATAAGCTGAAGGAAAAGTTGGTTCCAGTGTTAAACCTGTTGACTGAGAGCAGCAAAGCACACAGGGAAACTAGGCACTATCTCAGACAGCAGGTACAATACCTCAAAATACCTTTTTAAAACATTTTCACCATTTCAGTGTTTTAAAATGTTCAAACCAAGAACGATAACTATAAAGATAACTATAGCAATAATTACATTAGCGTTCAACTTATTATAAGAGCATGCTGCAGTCATGTTGTCTGTTTGGCTGTCAATGTTTTTATTATATATCAGCTGGATAATTCATTCTGAAAGTGATTTAACTACATTTTCCCTCTGTGCCGTTATCGTTATAGCTGTGGTATGGACTCATAGAATTAGAACGATTACTAAAAACTGTATAGTTATTGTTATCCTTATAGTAATCATCCTTGGTGTGAGTATAGGTGTTACTTTTGGAGCACTCTATAAACTTGAAACATTAAGTTTGACTCAACATATACTTGTTATTCTCATGGCTGTGCACCAGGAGCCTGATCCTGTGCTATTTTTGAATAGATCCTGCCTCCACTGAGAGACGTTGAGATAAGGCCTGAACAGGGGAACACACTGAGGAGCAAACTAGTGCGACTAATGACCCATGTCGACACTGATATCAAACACTGTGCGGCTGAGCTTCTCTTTGTGCTGTGTAAAGAAAATGGTACATAGATGCATCTACTGAATCATGTAAAGTGCACTGACATTCATACTTTATACATACCATGATACCGAATGATTGTCATATTCATGTATCATGGTATGAACATGTAAGTGCTGCTGGGGTGAAGTATTTTTGTAGGCCAACCCAGAGGTTAATAGCTCCCTGCTACCCTTGACAAAAACCAAACATGATTTTTCAAGTGGTTTATTGCAGAAAATAAGCTCTTTATGATTCTTACATGTTTTGTTCATCATGATAATCGACACAAATGAACACAGCTTTTATGCATTTTAAAGCCTAAATACAATCGCCAGAAGTAAAAGCTAAATGTAGCCTATATACAAACTACACCAAGGTTGCATGACATTAATGTCACACCACTGCTTTGGAAAACTCTTTCAATCTTTATTTATAAACATTTTTCCTTAAAGTTTGAGTTAAAATAGTTTGCAAGATTGCTATTATAAATACACTAAGGCTGTAAAAGCAGACTAGTGAGTAGATGAACCTGTGATGTCCGTTTGGTTGTGATGATGTTTAATGTCCCTGTCCTCCACTGCTCCGGGTGTGTGTTCATGGTGTGTGTGTTCAATGCTGTGTGTGTGCACTTAGGATGGGATAAATGCAGAGCACTAATTCCTAGTATGGGTAACCATACTTGGCCATATGTCACGTCACTTTCACTTTCACAACCTCTGTAGTTCCATTTAGCCACATGCTAGCAACTGCTTTTTAAAAATCACAAGGGGTATAACTGATGTATTGAAAGTGAAAGTGAAATGACATGTGGCCAAGTATGGTGGCCCATACT
>NW_015505228.1:1204334-1232174 GCF_001515645.1 Sinocyclocheilus grahami
TGATGTTTAATGTCCCTGTCCTCCACTGCTCCGGGTGTGTGTTCATGGTGTGTGTGTTCACTGCTGTGTGTGTGCACTTTGGATGGGTAAATGCAGAGCACTAATTCCTAGTATGGGTAACCATACTTGGCCACATGTCACGTCACTTTCACTTTCACAACCTCTGTAGTTCCATTTAGCCACATGCTAGCAACTGCTTTTTAAAAATCACAAGGGGTATAACTGATGTATTGAAAGTGAAAGTGAAATGACATGTGGCCAAGTATGGTGGCCCATACTAGGAATTAGTGCTCTGCATTTACCCATCCAAAGTGCACACACACAGCAGTGAACACACACACCATGAACACACACCCGGAGCAGTTGGCAGCCATTTTTGCTGCGGCGCCCGGGGGGCAGTTGGGGGTTTGGTGCCTTGCTCAAGAGCACCTCAGTCGTGGTATTGAAGGTGGGAGAGAGCGCTGTACAATCACTCCCCCCACCTACAATCCCTGCCGGTACAAGACTCGAACCTGCAACCTTTGGGTTACGAGTCCGACTCTCTAACCATTAGGCCCCCGTAAAAACATTAAAAGATCTTGAGAAATATTTCAGGCATTTAACCAAAGACCCATTCAAAAGCCCATTGCCTTTATGACAATGGAACCAGAAGTGATAAAATGCTAATTCATTTCCGAGTTTTGGCCTATAAAAATGTCATCACTGCAGCACTCTATTCATAATACACCTTTCTGTGACATTTAAAACAGTGTTGTCGGTATGGTATTCATGAACTCTTTCTCTCCCAGTGAGCAGGTTTGTGAAGTACACTGGTTACGGTAATGCAGCGGGGCTGCTGGCAGCACGGGGTCTTTTGAACGGCCGCGGCCCCTCTCCTCAACCGCAGTACTCCAGTGACTCTGACTCAGACACGGAGGAGTACAGACAGGCCAAGGACAGGATTAACCCTGTGACGGGACGGGTGGAGGAGGAACAGCCTGATCCAATGGAAGGAATGACTGAAGAAGAGAAAGAGGCAGAGGCGCTCAGACTCATAAATATGTTCAACAAACTCTCACGGTATGTGTGTGTCAGAGATATTCCACCAGAAATGTGGTAAAATCATCACTGATTTTCTGTTCAAAACGTATGTGTAGTGAATAGGTGATCCCCTTATAATATACAGCAGCCTTAATATGTTTTTGTTTCATCATTATCCTTCCACCACACCCTCTCAGGAACAAAATCATTCAGCCAATGGGAGTGACAACGGACGGCAAAATGGCGCCGCTTTGTGGCCAGATGAGGCACAGCGCTGTGCAGGAGGAGGAGGAAGAGGAAGAGGAGGAAGATGATAGTGAAACAGAGCAGTGATGATGACAAGATGATAATGATGATGAAAGACAGGTGCAAGATATTTTATACTAATGACTGATATGGCGCTGAAACAATATTAATAATAGCGCAACTAAAAATCATGTAACTTATAAGGAAATAATCTATTGTTTCATTTAATCAGTTGGTGTATGTAAAAGGAAATTCTATTGAGACAGAAAACCGAATAAACGAAGCTCTGTATGATGTGTGAAGAAAAAAAATAAGGCAGGCAAGAAATAATTTATAATGTAGGCTACACAAAATAGCTGAGAATGTCATTTCTTTGTAACAACTCTTGTGAGTCACGATGAGCTAGAAACCGTAAAATAGGAAGCTACTAAGAAGCAAAGGAGAAAGAAAGAGACAAAGAGAGACAGCCATCACACCAGACAGACAAACACTCCTGGAAAATGCTGCTGGTGTTGCCATGGCTATGTTACCATGGTAACAACATGAAACGCAGTTCTTTTTTCGCGCTCTAGCAAGAGTGGAACGTTTACCTTGAAGAGAACTGCCATGGATCACTCTAACGCTCTGCACCGAGAACGCTGAATAAAAATACATCCTCAGGAAACGTTTTCATTTACAAAATGGGTAGTAAACTTTGAACCTAAGTAGAATATTTAGAGCAGGTTATTTTTTGACTGTACTGCTTGATTTCCAATGTGTTTCCCTCCAAGATATCATTCCTACCCGTATAAAGCCCGTGCAAAATACCAGCAAGTATGTCTAGAACAAATAAAACGAAAAAAAGAAAAAGAAAATCCAAAGCAGTCTTGTGTCGCTTTGCATCATTTTCATAAACTCATTTTTCTTTTCTTTTATTTGCGTTTGTCAAATACAGGAGGATTCATGTACAGATGAGGGACAGGTAGAGAGAGAGAGAGAGAGAGAGAGAGAGAGAGAGACTGAAGCAACTGTACAATATTTACAGAAGAGAGAAATAAGCAAACCTCCAAAATAATAATAATAATAACAATAATAATTATCATAGTAAACAACCAACAGATAAAAACAAACAAACAGTAAACACAGACATTTTGCACGGTACTCTTTTTCTTTAAAATAAATGACTGTTGTCTTTTATTTTGTCATATAATGCAATAGAGGAAGTAAAGTTTCGTCATGATACAATCTGAAATCAATTCTCTTACCCAGCAATACGATATTTGCCGATATCTCAAAACATGCTGCGATACAATTACAATTTGATTAGATTTAGGGGCCTATGATTGATACACCGATATTATTTTACACAGCCAGTTACATTTTTATTAACTTAAAAATGCAACCATAGTTTCACAGTCAAACAAGTCATCTAGTGTATCTTATTCATTTATAAAAATAAACTATATAGCATTTACTTTTGATCAATTAGCTGCATTTTTGCTGAATAAAAGTATTAATTTCTCCAAAAAATTGTAACTTTTGAACAGTAAGATTTAACTAGCAAAAGAATGAGCAAACTGCTGTTTAAAATAGTGTTAGATGATTTTTGCAACTTTATCTATAGGCACAGGTTTAATCACTGCAACAATTTGTTAGTTTTTCAGATATATTTGCATTTAGGCCTGGAAAGATGACATCAGTGGCCTAAAAACCTAATTTAATGAAACTTAAATTAACAGCCTTCATTAGTCACTGTAACATTCCACTCCTCTTTTCTAATGCCCCATTCACACGGGGCGTCAGCGTTAACGCTTGACGGAGGGCGTTTCTGAAGCTTGGTGCTGACGCGACCGTCATAGTGACAACAGCCAATCACATTAGTCTTCTGGTGTTGCATGAACGCGATTGGCTAGCGTCTGCGCTAGGGTATTTGCATAAGGTCATCTGATTGGCTGACGCCTGTGTTGGTGCTTGAAAAGTTTTCAACTTCTACCGCGAGCAACGGACCCAACGCGACGGACCCACAATTCATTTCACCAACGCTTGACGTCACTCCATTCAAAGTAAACGAGAGGCGTTGACGCTGACGCCCCGTGTGAATGGGGCATAAGCATCTTTTGCTTATCATTATTCTTCCAGCCTCCTTTGCTTTATTAAACTCCTTTCATTATTTTCTCCAGCCTTCTCTCCCTTATCCTCCGCACATGCACTTTGTGTTTAACCTAACGATGTGAGCTCACCATTGGTGTCCTCAAGAGCTTGGATCATGTCCGGGTCCAGAGCAGTGCTGACCAGCATCTCTACATAACTGCGGAACATCTCTCTCATGGCCCGACTGTTCATCCCACTCCGTGTGGATACTGAGGATACAGATGCAAAACACATGAAAAAACAGAAGGCACACACCAGAAAATACAGTACTCTCACACACACTTCAACAACTTAGTTTTGGCTCCACAAAACAAGAAATGCAAAATGAACTAAATTCAGTGTACATCATCTTATACAGTGAGCTGGCTTATAGACAGGTTGTAGCAATACAATTTTTACTATATGTAAAATTGAACAGTAGTTTGCCGTTACTAGTATGCAGGTTTTGAGTTTTTTGAGTGCCATGACAAACCTTATATAGAAATACTGTGTTGGAACTACTGTAATATACTGAATGGTACTAAAAAGTAGGGCTGCACGATAAATCGAAATGGAATCGAAATAGCGATTCGACAGAAGCTGCGATTGTCATGCATATCTTTCAGTAAAGCACGGTTCTGTGATCAGCAGTAAACCTTCATCCAAAGGCCAGAGGGCACTCTTTCGCTGAAACTCCAAAAACGCCTCGCAGAAGAAACCCAGAAAATGCCTATAGCTGCAGCTGAATAAACAGAAGATTTAACTGCCTTTATTGATTCAACATGACTAATAAACACACGATTATGACAATATATGATTTATCGGAGTTATTATTATTATAATTTTAATTAAAATAAAGTATATTTATAATGCAATGCCTTTATCACTGCTTAAATACTATGAAATATGTTGCGTGCCTTATTCTGTGTAAGGCGGCACATCATCTCACAGAAGGATTTATTTCAAACACTCGACTGACATTATGAAGTGAGTTTGGAGTAAAAATATGTTATTAAATGTGGTATTTTCACATGCTTTCAGATTGTGCAGCATTTACTTCACTGAGAAGCTATGCAAACAGCTGTCATTATCGCAAATTATTTCTTTGATTTCATAATCGCGCAATAAAATCGTGTGTGATTTTTTTGCGTAACTTGTCAGTGAACTATGGCTCTGTGTAGTAAATGCTGCTCCATCTGAAAGCACGTGATGATGATTTCCTGCTGATTACAGAACCGGAATTACTATCAAAATGCACATGACAATCGCATTCGATTAATCGTGCAGCCCTAAGTAATACATATAGTGGTACTGAGAGATTACCATATTTACAAATCATGGTTTTAACACGGGACTTCAAACTATGGTACCACCATTCAAAAGTTTGTGGTCCGTAAGATTTTATTTAAATTTTTTTGAAAGAACAGAATTATTTTATTCAGCGAGGATGTAATAAATTTTCAAATGTGGCAGTGTTGTGACAGTTACTTTTTTTTTACCTTCTATTCATCAAAAATCCTGAAAAAAAATTTTGCATGGTTTCCACAAAAATATCAAATGTCTTTTGAGCACCAACAATCTTTTTGAAGGAAAATGCTCAAAATTCAGCTTTGCCATCACACAAATAGATTACAGTTGAAAATATATTACAATACATGCAACGATTCATATTATATTAGCATGGTTTCCACAAAAATATCAAATGTCTTTTGAGCACCAACAATCTTTTTGAAGGAAAATGCTGAAAATTCAGCTTTGCCATCACACAAATAGATTACAGTTGAAAATATATTACAATACATGCAACGATTCATATTATTAATGTTTTTACTGTATTTGTGATCAAATAAATGGATAAGAAACTTCTTTCAAAAACATTTAAAAATCTTGTTACCCCAAACTGAAGTTACACTGAATGAAGCTGCTGATAGCTTTGCATAATATTGCAAAACCACACACACAGTATATTGCACACACATAACCAAGCCATACGCACCTTCCTCCTCACTGGGCGGGTCAGGGGAGGAGACTGAATCAGATGAAGAGGGCATTTCTTTAAGCCACTTCTTCCTCTTTTTAGGTGGAGGTTCTGCCTTTACTTTCACAGGTCTGCTCCTCGTCCTGTCGACCCTCTTCTCTCCATCTCTTTTCTCCTCTTTGACCCTCCCGCGCTCCACAACGGCCGTTCTCCTCTCCAGCTTCTCTTGAGTTTGTTGCTCTTGGAGCTTCTTTTCCTTCTCTCGCACTTTCTCCCTCTCCTTCTCTCGTTGTTTTTCCCAGGCCTTCTCTTTCTCCTTTTCTCTTTGCCTCTCTCTTTCCCTCTCTCTCTCTTTCTCCTTTTGTTTTTCCTTTTCTTTCTCTCTTTGTTTTTCCCTTTCCTTCTCTCTTTCCCTTTCTTTTTGTTTCTCCCTCTCTTTTTGCTTTTCAAGTTCTCTCTCCTTTTCTCTCCTAGATTTTTCAATCTGTTCCCTCTCTCGTTCTCGCTCCCTTTCCTTTTCTTTTTCCCTTTGTTCCCGTTGTCTCTCTCTCTCTTTCTCTCTACCCTCTCGTTCCATGCGAGGTGGAGTCAAGTTACGTACAGGTTGTGGTTTAGGAAGTGACTGGCGTCTGGTAGAAAGGAAAGACATTCATCTTAGCAACGACAATATACTGATAAAATTGACAGTTCACCTGAAATTAAAATTCCTCATTATTTACTCAGCCCCGTAAAATCTTAAACCTGTACACTGTTTTTTTCTGTGGAAAACAAATTCTGTTATGCTTTAAGTCTAAGCCACAGGTTGGACATCAAATGTCCTTAGCTTTCGCATATCTCAAGATCAATTTTCACAACGTCAGTATTTTATTACAGAGCTGCAGCAGTTGAAAGATTATTAACGAATAAATACTTAAATTGTGCTGCTTTCTCACACAGACCTATTGTATGAGTGCAGGTGACTTTGAATATCGCTTATGAGTTAGATGGACTATATTTCTGGTGCTTTTTTAGCGTTTTGTTTTCTTGTTTTAATTTTTGACACACATAGGCCACTGTGAACCGTTTTATGAAACAAGCTGTTTGAAGATTCTTCAAAAATTCTGCGCTCCACTGAAAAAGCAACAGCATTTAGGTTTTAAAAGCATGAGGGTGAGTAAATGATCACAGAACTCTTTGATTGACAGTAACTACTGTATTAACAGCAATATAGCACAGGACGTGCATTTAGGGTGAAATTACCTCAGTGTGAGACTGGGCCGATGCCAGGGTTTCCGCGAGCACACTCGGACATAATCCTTTTTATTCACATTCTCCAAGAATTTGACATATAAACGCTGATAACGCATCTTTGCATCTCCAAAGTAGCCCAAATACTGCCAAAGAGTGACAGAGGACAGATAGCATGAGTTTAAGGTGGTGGTGTAGTGTTACAATTTCATGCAAGCCATCCAATGCATGATATTAATTCTAACCAAATACAAAAACACACTCACATTACTGGTAGCACAAAACTGCCGCTGTCCATCTTTGATTTCAGGAGCAAACTTCTGCAGCAGAGCTTTCTGGACCCTCCAGATTGGAGGAGGCTCTCGTCCGGTCTGAAGCGCCAGCTGAGAAAAGCCATGTGAATTGAGCATCTAGTTAAATTGGCATTAAATAAAAATTCATTATTCATCTATTTTGTAAATGCATGTTGTAGATCTTATTGCGAACGATTCATCCAGGCACATGGTTCATTTTTTGACACAACTGGACCTTCCACAGAAACAACAGACTGGTGATGTATACCAGATTTTTCCAATCATTTATTCTGCTTAAACCCTGCCCTTCCACAATCAAATCTAAGCGTGAATTTTTCACTGTAACACCTACATCTCAAAATTCAAACAAGCGACAAACCATTGATCTCCAACCCTGCTCCTGGAGAGCTACCGTTCTGCAGACCTCAGCTCCAACCATGTTTCAACACGCCTGTCTATAATTTTCAAGTAACCCTGAACACTTTGATTAGCAGGTTCAGGTGTATTTGATTGAGGTTGGAGCTGAACTCTGCTGGACAGTAGCTCTTCAGAAGCAGGGTTGTAGACCCCTGACAGACAGAATCAAGTCCCCGCCATAATTTTTTTTTCTTTTCTGTCAATCAGTTTCACTTGTATGTACGTTGCACTACGGAAGAAAAGATCTGTCACTATTTCCGTTTAATTGCGACTTCAATTATTAAAAGGGGAGTGCATCCAAAAATTATAATTCTGTCATCCATTACTCACCTTCATGTGGTTCCATGTATGACATTCTTTCTTATGCGTAACGCAAAATAAGACAATTTAAAGAATGTTGGTAACCAAAGAGTTCTGGTTCCCATTGACTTCCATCAGAATTTTGGACTATAATATAGAAATCAAAGGGAATCGAAACTGTTTGGTTACCAGCATTCTTCAAATTATCTTCTTGTATGTTCCACAGAACAAATTGAGTCATATAGGACTAAAATGACATGAAGGTGAGCAATGACAGAATTATCATTTTTGGGTGAACTATCCCTGCAAAAATCTACATATTAATTCTACTAAAAAAATATAATAATAAAAACAGGGGGATTTTTACCTTAAGAGTACCAATATCTTCAGTGCGCACCACAAAGCAGGTGGAGAAGGGCTGGGAGGCAGGGAATTATGCAGTGGTGGCTGTTGCTGCTGCTCCTCTTCTTGAGATGGGAGAGGGGAGGGGAGAGACAGAGGAGGAGGAGGCAGAGGGGATGGGGAGGAGGAGGCTGGGGGAGAAGGAGACAGAGATGGAGGAGAATGGGGTGCAGGGGGAAGCTCGGATGGAGATCCTAAAATGGGATACGGTTAAGGAAAGAAGGAAATAATTAATATTTCACTGATTGTAATATCTCACTGTAGATATGTTAATATACTCACCATCAACCTTGGGAGCACCCAGCATTTCATACTCTGGCTCTTCAACTTCTTCTTCCGGCTTGCTCTCCTCTGTCCTTATCTGATCAGCTTCCTCCTTCTCACTTATGTCTTCTTCCAACTCCTCTCCTTCCTTCTCACATTCAGTCTGTCTGTCTTCTTTCTGCTGTATGTCTTCATGTACCTCCTGCACAGGTTCTTCCCGTTCCTCACCCTTGCCTGGAACATGTGCCTCCTCCTGCAGGTTGGGCCGTGAGAGCGAATCCAGCTCCTGTGACGTGTTTATCTCCGTCTCAGGTTCAGTGAGCAGGACAGATTCAGGTTGTGGGGGTGTGTTAAGAGACCCCGTCTGCGGAGTGGGCGGCGATGGCGTAGGAGAAGGTGGAATGGCAGCGAGACTGTGGGCCGTGTCATAGAGAGCAGAAATGGCGGATGAGATGCT
Source organism: Sinocyclocheilus grahami (assembly GCF_001515645.1). Classification (NCBI taxonomy): domain Eukaryota; kingdom Metazoa; phylum Chordata; class Actinopteri; order Cypriniformes; family Cyprinidae; genus Sinocyclocheilus; species Sinocyclocheilus grahami. Next base: position 1,213,048 of record NW_015505228.1, read on the forward strand.
CTTCTGCAGGTCCTGGTTCTTACTGACTGAGTCTTCCTCGTCTGAGGAGAACGACGGCAGGGTCTCCAAGTTCCTCTTGAGCTCCTCGTCAAGTCTTTTACAGGGGGAGGGACAGTTACTGAGACCCAGGCTTCCATCACTCTCGTTCTCTCCAAAGGGGGGAGGTGGAGGAGGAGGTGGTTGTGGGGATAATGGGCGGATGCCTCCCTTTACTGAAGAGGAATCTGTGGAAGTGCACCCATCCACAGCTGGAGCTTCAGTGCCCGGCTGCTTCTTCCCCGTTTTCAAGAAATCCAGAAAAGAAGTTATAAAACCTGACTTCAGCTCTGAAGATTTCTCCTCCGTCTGCGAGCAAGAGGTGCAGACCAATGAAAGATGGCAAAATACAAGCAAAAAGAGTCAAACAGCATTGAAATGTTTACGCAGAAGGCAAGTATATTAAAAAAGGGAAAGAAAAATAAAGAATAACCAGAAAACAGCTTATAAATAAATGACAAATTGTAATAAAATGTACTTTTTCGATTAACATTTTTATATTATATAATCTCTGTAGTCCCACTCTCTTATGTGTCAAGAAGACGGAAAAACACCTTACTGAACAGCAGGGTGGTTGATGACTGTTACTATGAATCAGTAACCTTAGCAACAGCCACCCTAGCAACAGCGCTCTCCCTTTCTTTTATTGCATTTTTTAAGAACTCAGGGTGGCCTGCCAATCATCTTAGTCCATGTAGTTTGCTCCCTCTAGTGGCAAAGTGCATACACTGAGAACAATGCTTCCTCTGTAAAATAATTGAGTGTGAAAGAAATCCAAACGCATTTTATATATAATTTAGTAATGGGTCTTTAGGTCAAAATATGAGTGGGTTATTTTTTTATATCAGAATTACACCTGGAAAATGGATATAGAATAAGAATTGAAGTCTTACTGAGCCGGAAAGCTTCTGCATGGTAGCCCAGGCCTCTGGGGTCATTTGGTCATCCATGTCTCCATCCCAGGACATCTGCAGATACATAAATCATAAACATTGCACATACATACACAAAGAAATTGCACAGATCTACACATAACACCCTAGACTGGCACTTCCACCCTTCTTTCCTGAGGCAACTTGTTGCTGAGGTAACAGAGGACATTTCAGAAGTGCAATTTAAACATATGGAGGAGGGCATAGTTTGATTAAGGCTGTAAAAATGTTGGTTGAGTTATTTAATCTTCATGCTTTTGGTCTGACAACATTTCATAATGTTACAGTAGATGTTTACTTTCCCCATTCAGGACAAAACATTTGTGACTTTGACATGTATAGTTTTCAAATTATGTCAAACCACTTCATCATCATCTAGATTTTTCTGTAGTTTGAAAGATCCTACTCGGGTTGCTAATCATCTACTCATAGTGAGCTTGGTCGCTGCTCAGTAAGTGTCAATCCTTTTGTATTTGCATAAATCATAACTGATTTCACACAGTGCTTCCCACCAATCCCTTCTACTGCTGAATAATATTGTCGAACATTGCAATGCATGGCTAACAAAAATGACTATAAATATGCTTTTTATATTTATAAAAAAATTAAATAAAAAGGCCCCCTAAAACTCTTTTAAGAAAAGAAAAGAACAGTTTCAACTACAAAGAACAAATTTAGTAAAGCATTTTGCTTTGGTAAAATTAATCCATCACAGCTGCCAACAAGGCCTGGCAGGTCTTCCACAAAATATTTGACCTCCTCTAAACGCACCTCCTCCACTAAACTTTGCTCTAAATCTGCAGGTCATTTGAGGACATCAAAAAGACCCAATATGAACTAGAGCTGTAGTCAAGTCCAGCTTTGTCGAGTCCAAGACCAGGACTAGTCAAGACCGAGTCCAAAGAGGTTTGAGTCCAAGTCAAGACCGAGTCCAAATGAGAGAGAGAAAAAAAAAGGATCCTCTTCAAGACCACATACTTAACTATTAGCTGTACAAAGATAGCCATTTTTAAAAATAAATTTAGTAGCAGAGCTACTGCAAGGGATTTTTAGTGCAAATTTTTTTCTTTACTACTATGTGTTGTATGTGATGTGGTGGTTGTATTTCTGAGCCTAAGACAAAATTCCCTCAGGGACAATAAAGTGTACCTAACCTACCCTAAATCCATTTCTCCTTTGCTGAAACTTCCGCGTCTTCATGGAGAGCGCAGGTCAGAGTTGCTCAGCAACGGCAGACGCCACGGGAGCGCAAGCATAGAGCGCAGGCTACAGAGGGCTTTGGAAAGAAGGAGAAAGCGGCGCGCCTAGCGTTTTCCACGCGTTTTCAGGCGCGACATGCAAATGTGGTTTTGTTTCGAAGGATAAAAAAAAAGCATATTGCTGGACTCGGTCGAGACCAACGAGAACATTTGGCTAGTCCAATGACCAAGTCCGAGACAAGTCCGAGTACAAACGCCAACGAGTCCGAGACAATAGAAAAATGTCTCGAGTCCGGACTCGAGTACTACAGCCCTAATATGAACAAGCACATTGTTTGTTATGTTTTTGGACACATAGGTTGCAAAAAGTGAGGTTGTCAGAACTGATTTTATTGTGCACCTTTATGCTAAATTTTAAAGGGGTCTCTTTGGAGTGTTACAAGCTCTTGGTGCATAAAGAAGATCTGTAAAGTTGCAAAGACTAAAGTCTCAAATCCAAAGAGATATTCTTTATAAAAGTTAAGAGTCAACCCCGCCTACCTAAAACGGCTCGTTCCAGGCACGGCGCCAGAATTTTTTCTCTACCGGTGCTAAGCGGGGGCTAGACCAATATGTGGGGGTGCTAAGAAAATAAATGATATTGATGACGTCAGAGTAAACCGGGGCTATTCAAAATTCTGACGGGGCTATAGCCCCCCCTAGCCCCGGTGTAGCGCCGTCACTGGCTCGTTCTAACACGCCCCCACATGTCTACGTCACCATGTGGGAAAATTTGCATAACACCGCCCAAATGTTCATGCAAAGAAAGAAGGCGTACCTTCTATTCTCGCTGTAGTATTGTTGTTGCCGCCGTATTTGTATTTACAACACTGTTCCAGAACAGTTCAACCCAAATATTCAGATGTGTCCAGCACATTTTATGGAGGACTGTTTCCTGATCCTGGTAGAGTAGACTACAATGACGGCTGTTCTGACTCACAGACTGCAAGTACATTTTTATATTTAAACAATTTGCCACTGATGATTCAAACATGAGTTTTGAGCAGTGTAGAGTAGCGCTTTTTTGTCATTTCTCCGATCACAAATGCAGACATGGTTTTATGTTTACGCGGCGCGATGCAATGTAACGCGTAAAAAGACAGTATAAGTCATTATAATCCGTAATTATGTCCCCACTGGATGCAACAAATGCCTAGTTTATAATGGCTTTTATTGTTTTTGTCTTGTCGTGCCAGGACAAGGAATCACAATATGGTAAGGGGCATAACATTTCCGTCACACGCTTGAGGTTTTCGGCCAATCACAACGCACTGGATAGCTGGCCAATCAGAGCACACCTCACTTTTCAAACCGATGAGCTTTGTAAAAATCGACACGTTTCAGAAACCGTAATGTACGGTAACACAAAATGTGTTTTTTTAACCTTAAACTGCATAAACACATTTCATTACACCAAATAATATTATTTTTAGCAACATCATATGACCCCTTTAAAGACACCAATTTATCTTTCTAAGAATTATGAAAGGGTACAGATATTGCAACAAATAATATCCTAAAATGCAAACCACATAATTGCCATTTGCTCTACATTTTACATAGAACATCTGGAGTTATTTTAATATTTTCTGTTAAATTTCAACATTCACTAAACTTTTTTGCAAGTTGAGACTCACCTCTTGGGGTTTCTGCTTCATCTTTTCCTGACCACAGCTCATATCATTTCTATTCATGTCAATTCTGTTCATGTCCACAATGGTAGTGGGCCCTGGGCTCAAACCAAGAGACGGTGCAGATCCTACCGAACCATCAGACAAAACTGGATCTGTACTAGACAGGGAGTCTGTCCTCAGTAGGGAGTCAGATGAGGGCATGGAAGGAATAGGGAGCTTAATCTGGTAGGAAAACAATTAAGTAATTACTTATTTTTTGAATCAACACATGCTTTTGCTTTTACATTTGTTACAATTTCATTGATCCATCATTCCCACAAACATAATTCTTCCCATTGGTGCAAATCATAAACCTTAACTTACTTTGATTGGTTTGATGGGTTCCTGGTATTGTTGCTGAGGCTGATGCTGTGCAAGTTGTTGATGGTGTTGATGAAGTTGTTGTACATGTAGGTGCTGCTGTTGGTGCATATGTTGTGGTTGGTGTTGCTGTTGTTGCTGTAGATGGTGGTGCATGTGCTGTTGTAACTGTGGTTGATGATGGAGGTGAGGTGCTTGTTGTTGGTAGTTCTGCCCCTTGTTCATGTCTCTGTGCATTTCTAGCATTTGATCATCTTTCCTTCCACGCCCTCTTCCTCGCCCACGGCCCCTTCTACTCTCTCCACCAGGTCCCATCATGTTCCTGCAATAAGGAGGCTCGGGGAGAGGCCGAATACGTGGCCTGCCCCTGGGTCTTGGTGGTCCTTCACGTTTAGGTTTGGTGGGTTTCCTCCCCCTTTTCTTTGGGCCATCATGTGGGAGCAGCTGTGGAGGAGGTCCAAGAGATGGGTACCCTGAGGGGTGGCAGAAATCTAAATCACCCATCAAAGGGCTTAAACTGCCAACTCCTGAACCACTTCCAGACTTTCTGCAACTGGAAACGAGATCAGGAAGCAAGTCAGGCAGACGTCTGCTGTTTAAGCGGATGTCAGCTGGAACATCTGCTTTATCCTCGTCATCCTCAAATTCATATTCTTGAGCATAGTTCTTCTTAGCCTGTGATTGGGCATTAGGGTCTTTCCGCTGTTTAAGGAGGTGAAATGAGCTTGTTTTCAAAAGTTTTTTAGGTCTAGAGGAACAAAAGATTGGTGAGGTGAGCCCTGCTGTGCCAGGACCACTACCTACACCTGCAGAGCCCATAATTTTGTTTCCAGTTCCGTCCACTACGTGTCCCGTGCTGCCCATCCCAAGGCCTGGGCCCTGAGTTTGAATTAAGCCTAGTTGTTCTGTGTTTACAGTGGATGGGAGTTCATGGGATTTCAAGGGGTCCAGATCTAAGTGCATAGTGCCATTGCCAGATTCAGACAAACTGTGACAATACTGCCCATACTCCTGATCCCCATGATGACCCATCATGTCATATGCACCTCCACCACCTGTAGCTTTAACTGCATCCATTCCATCTTGTACTGTTCCACGTGCCTCTGGCACACCATCCTGACCCCCTTGTCCTGCACTTCCACCTCCTCCAGCACAACTTGCCTTGTAGTCTTCAGAGCAGAACATATCCTCCATCCCTGGAAAAAAGGAACGATCCTCATCTTGGAGAAGAGAATCTGGGAAACAAATAGATGTCAGTGGCATGAACCGTTGTTGCTGCTCTTGGCTCTGACCCTGGTTCTGAGCTGTTTTTCCCACAGGGCTACCAGTGTCATATTGATGCTCTTTGAGCTGATCCAGCTGTGGCTGTGAGAGTTGGGGCTCTTGTTCCCTCGGCTGGGACTGGGGAGGTCCAGAAGCTAGTTGCATGTGGTGAGGGTGCTGGTGAGGATGTTGATGGTGAGAGTGTGCCTGTGGCTGATGGAGGGAATGAGGGGGTGGATGGTGTGAGGCCATAAGATGCAAATGAGAGGGGGTTGACATGCTCAAATCAGACTCGGATAAGAAATCAAGCTCTGCTGATGGTTGTTGAGAGTGGTGGGATTGATGGTGTGAGGACATCCTATGTTGTTGCTGTTGTCTGTGATGATCAACGGTGCTCCCATCTCCTGCACCAACTCTATCAGTGGACCCTGGCCCTTCCACACTGTTTGTCCTGGAGAGAGATCTCTCTAGCATGTCTAGTGGTGAAACAGAATTCTGACTTGACTGGCTTTGGTTTCGCTGGGCCTCACGTCCATAGTGGACCTCCATAGTTTGGGACTGGAGCTGGAGTTGAAGTTGAGAGGCCTGTGGCTGAGTATCTACTCCTCCAGAGCTACCAGTACCTAATACCCCATTTGGTCCAATCATGGCTTGTTGACTCATTGGGTGTTGTTGTTGCTGTGAGGGAGTCTGTTGGTTGTCCATCTTGTTTCGAGTGGTATGCGAAAGGACAGACTGGAGAAGGTGAGCCTGGGAGGTTTGCTGAGATGGGTCGGGTGGAGAATCCATTAGTCCAAGGGAGGACTGGGTCTGTCGCTGCTGCAAGTCTGGAGTCTTTCGTAGGTAGGGTAATTCTGAAGGATCCTGAGCTTTCTTAAGATCTATATGTGAGTGGGACATTGAATGGGGGTGAGAGTGCTGTGAATGCTGAGGGTGTTGCGAGTGCGATGGGTGAGGAGGGTGATGTTGATGTGTTTGATGAGTGTAAGGGTCTCCTCTGCCATAGTGGACCACTGAACTCAGGGAGTCATGTTGACCATGGGAATGAGTATGAGACAAAGAATCAACTGCACCTCGACCTCCAGTTGCACCAGATCCAGCAAGCACTCTATCAGACTTAGTATGTTGCTGCTTTTTCAGAGACATCTCCAACTGGTTCTCTAAACCTGTGCCTGGACCACAAGAGCCAGCAGCAACTGAAGCCACATTGTTGGTGGTATTATTGGTCCGAATGACACTCTGTAGATGATAACGTTCTTCAGATGCCTTGTTCAGTTCATATGCAGAGAGAGACTTCCCTCCATCTCTACTCTGGGAAATGGACTGGGACTGCGGTTGTTGTGAAGCTACTTGCTGAGCTTGTTGAGAATGATGCTGGGAGGGATTGGGTGCTGGACTTTGTGAGTGCAGTAAGTGCTGAATCAAAAAGTCATCCTCATCTTCTTCATCCTCTTCTTGAGATCTTTCTACCCCAAGCATCTCAGAATCAGACTTAGATTTTGGCGGCGTTGTGTGATAAGACTGTGTTTGCTGGGGTGGCACCCTTGTGTCTGAGTATCCTTGTGGAGAAGCCAGGAATGCTGGGGAAAGAACTGAGGATAGGTACTTGTTGCCCCCATTTCCTCCAGGTGATTGTGCAGGGCAAGTTGGGGCAGGAGAGTGCAGACCTGGACGAATTATTCCAGAATTACTTGACGGTGAAGGGCTGGAATCCGGGAGGTGGTATGATCCTCCACCACTTGCTGCACTAGCACTACCACCACCTGAACCACCCCCCACACTTCCTGAACTACCTGCTCCAGATCCCGTGGTATTGCTTGTTGTACCGGTACCACCTCCAGACACCATTAGTGCAGGTGAATGTCCTGTACCGCCATAGCCCATTGAGGGACTCCCTGCCCCTCCGAGAGATGGTGGCAAAGAACCATATCCTGAATCAGAACCATAAACCACCTCAGCTGAAAATGAACGCCCCGTAGCTCCAAGATTTCCATAAGCTTTTCCTGACCCCCCATGGCTGGAACCAAGATCCTGAGCCTGTGGAGAACTGAATCCTCCATATGGCTGGGGCAAGTGAGAGGTGGGTGGCTGGCTTGGTGAATATGACTGCTGCTGTGGTGGGGTCTGACCAGGAAGGCCAGCAGTTGGCTTGACAGGTGCAACTGGAGAGCCATATGTAGACAGGCAAGGTTTGGGTGGCTGCTGCTGTGTAGCAGAGGATGACACTGTTGGTGGTGGAGGTGGCGGGGGTGGTGGTGCTGACTGGGGTGGTGGTTGCTGCCTTGAGGGTGCAGAGGAGGTACTGGATGAAACATTAGGATTAGAGGCAGAGGAGGAAGAAGAGGAGGTGGAAGAAGCTGAAGGAGGAGTGTGAGGGGTTCGAGATGAGGAAGAGCCAGAGGAAGAATAGCCACTACTTGAACTGGAACTCTTTCCTGTTTTCCCAATACCACCACCCGAGCCAGCTGAGGAGGAGGTGTACGGGGGCTGGATAATAGGACGATATACCTGCTCTGATCGGGGAGAGGGTTTGGGGTCAGATGATGGGCTCTGTTCACCCAGTGGGCTACAGTTTATGGAGGAACCATGCCGATGATGGGATATCTGCTGGTATCCTGATGCACCACAACTAAGATAGTGTTGTAGGGGATGAGGTGTGGAAGAGGATAGTTGAGACGGTCCAGGAGAAGGTCTCTGGTAGTGCTTGATCACACTGTCTTGCCTAGGGATGGCTCTTTCCTGGGACTGTGGCAGTTGAGGGGGTGCAGAAGAAAAAACAGAGGAATTGTAGAGTTGAGAGGACTGATCCTGCAGTTGTGAGGACAGCAGGTTAAACTGAGGCGGTAAATGGCGTGTTGAGGAGGATGCAGGTGCTTGTGGTGGAGGAGCACTAGTGGGCTCTTGTGGCCCTCTATATGAAGCAGTCCCACTCTGTGAAGACAGAAGACGGTCAAAGCCAAGACTTGACTGGGAGGGTGTTTTAATGTGTAGCAAAGGATCATGTGGTGACAGGAGACCGTTGGAAGTAGGACTGAAGGTAGGCGTGTCCTGCAGAGATAATGATGGGGTCACTCCAGGGAAGGAGCGCCCTGAGAAGGATGCAGGGTGCTGATATGCCGACAGAGCAGAGGAAGAGGGAAATGAGCCAGAGCCAGGTAGTGCACCAGAAATGAATAGCTCTGCAGGGGCTGGAGTGTGCATTGCTACAGCAAAAGAGAGAGAAAGCAAAGGAAAAAGAAAATGATTCAGCAGTTAGTAAGGTGATTCTATATATTTCTTTCATGATATATTTCTGTGTTTATAATTAGATAATTTTCTATTCAATAACTCACAACACTAACCAGTTTGCCAAGAGGGGGTGCGAAATTGGGAGAGAAGGGAAGAGGCAGAGGGGGGTGGCTGAGCACCTCGGGATTCCAAAGCAGAGATCAAGTTCATAACTGAAGCATCTGGTCCTGAGGGACTGGCATGATGTAGTCCAGTATCAAACAAGCCTGAGAGCCCTGTGAAATATGATTATTAAAATAAAGTCTAACAGTGCAGTGTTAAATCAAAGCAATTGCTGAAGAAATATGTTTTTATCCGCTATCACCATTATACTCAAACAAGCTGGGCAAAACAACAGAGGTTTCCCAGGAATTAACTACTTAATTTTGTCGACCGTACCCAAGCTCCTTCCTGTGCCCCATGCTCCGCCTTGTCCAGAGGTGCCTGGATGATGATTTGTTGCATATCCTTGCAGGGGGTGTGGTGTGGCATAAGCTTGACGGTGGAGGAGTTCTGAGTCTGGATGGGAGGATCTGGAGCTCCCATAAACCAAACTGAAAAACAGAGGATTCAAAAAGGAGGTAAATGACAGAGAGAATGTTAGAGAAACAAACACAGAGTAATTGTTTACATTCTCATGCATAATGTAAAATTTGGGCATCTGACACAACCTCACCGTCCTAATTGGCCAGCGCATAATACATACTAGGGATGTAACGATTACCGGTTTGACCATAAATCGTGATAAAATACCCCACGGTTAGTAATACCGTTTCATATTTTAATTATCACTATAACCGTATTTGATTACCGCGATTTGAACAACTGAGGATAAATAAATACTGTCCAGCACAGGGCTCCAGAGTGCAACCAAATGGGCGCATTTTGCGAGCATTTTTTCTGCCCGTGTGACTAAATTTTGTGTGCGGTCGCACTGGTGCTACCATCGCATTGTTCAACTCATAAGCGCTGCCATTTCTGTTGCATATGAGAAACATCAAACGGCAAACGAAACTGAAAGCGTAACGAAACCGCGCGACTCATTTGAACTGCGCAGCGCTTATAGAGTGTACAGCATGGTTTATACTCACCGCGTCAGCACGAGTGCGAAGCTGTGTGCACCAAAAATGACGCGAATATTGAGGAAACGATGGATGGGTTTCATGTTAAAGTAAAGTAAAGGACCGCTTCTTAAACCAGAGGTTAACATGTTGGTATTCTTGTGGGGGAAAAAACATGCTAGCACTGTCACCGACAGCCAGTTTAGTTTTACTTTTCTTTTTGTTTTCATTTTGAAAAGTTTGTTATCTTTGCTGTTTACCTCATGTTATTCTATGTAAGCTCTCTTTTTATTTATTTGATTACTCAGTGTTTGCTAAACGTTCTGTAATTTATTAGTCAGTATATAATACAGCATGTGGTGTATGCCATGCCTCGTCTTATTCGTTTTTGTTAATAAACGTTTTGTAAGCTAGTTTGACATTGTATCTTACGGTTTTATTGTTGTTATGCTTTTTAATTAAGAATAACAATGAATCCATCTTTTGTTTTAGTCTTAAAAAGTGAAATATGTATAGATGTATGTAAGCAAATCAGACAATTATCTTTTCCTGTAAAACGTGACACCAAGATCTCGAATTCGAAAGTGAAGCACCCGAAGCCCGGTTATAACATAAATAGGAACTCCCGTTCACAAAATTTAAATCACAAATAATACTGATGAAAAAGAAGGGGTTGAATGTTAACCACTTACGTTTTCATATAATTATAAACTATGATAAAAGTTCATCAGCATGCATTGTTTAATCCCTAAAAATTAAAAAGTACTGCGACCAAATCATGTGCTGGCGTGACCAACTGAGAAAGTTGAAAAACGGACCGAATTTGCATGCCCTGCTGTAAATTGACCAGCTGATGAAAAACAAGCTTATGTGGATTCTTCACATTTAAACAATAAGGTATATATCTAGTATTATTTATGGAGCAGATAAAATACATAATTTATTAATCAATTATCATTTTGACTTGACCCTTTTCTTTATTTAAAAGCTGAAATGTGAGGTTTACCATTTATGAAACTTTTTCAAAGCTTTATTTGAACATTTACATTAGATATTTGAACATGCTATTAGATAAACTTGTCAGTCATGTTGTCATTTAAAATCCGAACATCATTGGTAATGTTATTGTTTTAGTTATGCAAACAAAAACTCATTTTATTTGTTGATTTTAAATGTAAAACTTGGTGAAATAATTTGTCTCAGTACTTTTTGAACATTTCCAGCACATTTTAACAATACCGTGATAATACTGATAACAGTGATCATTTTGGTCACTATAATCGTGATAAGAAATGTTCATACCGTTACATCCCTAATACATATATGAGGGAAGTAAATGTTTACGAAGTAAATGGTCAAATACTGCTTAAACATTAAAATATTATAACACTCATATGGTCAGAATTTTGAATAAGGCAATCGAATTGAATAAAATCTATTTGTGCTGGGAATGAATTTTGATTATACCATTGATTTGGTTCACTGATTGTTGCTCATTTAATAGGTGTTTTGTCATGTATATTTGATCAATTTAAAAATAAAGGGTGCAAGTATTAAATTCCACTAATGATCCAATTAAATAATCACTAATTATTTAATTTTATAATCAGACAAATTATTGTACAATCCAATTATACCTTAACCACTTGTTTTCTTCATTTAAAAGTAATTTTGGAGGACTAAATCAAACAATAACTCACTGTATTGTATCATTGGGATGGATTTCATTGTTCCCCCTTCTGTTCAGACAGTGAAAAAGTCTATTGGGCTCTATACTCATACTAAATCCCTGTATAGAGTATCAGTTGAACCAGCTTGGCATTATCCCTCGCACCATAGCCACACACAAAGATTAGCTCTTTAATCAGCCTACTCACTTCCACATCCTCCTTCCAAAAAGCCAGTAGGATCTGATTTTGACACACGATCTACAACAATCACACCAACAAATATATTATCAGCATTCCCAATATTGCCTCCTCTATCTATAAATTAGGCAAATATGCTGACTCATTGATATGCAACGTATGAATGATAAAACAAGACCACATTATAATTCTTTTTTTTTTGTACCTTGTCTCACATTTACCACCGCTACACTTCAAGATGTGCAATGATACCGAGTGTAGTTCAGCATTCTGATTGGCCACTCTGCCTGTTGCCAGCCAATCGACTGCCTTTTGCAGTCTTTGCAGACTGTCTCTGTTGTTCGCTTTCATAGAGAGTGGCCAGTTCAGTTGACAATGGCGGTTAGGATGTTGCTGAGGTAAGACACAGAGCGCTCATTGATAAAAGCTCTGAATTGCCTTGGTAACACCCTCCCCTCCATCCTCAACAGGCTCTTAGTGCGAGTACAGCTCAGTTAGTCTAGATCCCTCTCACTCTGAGACCAGAGTGGGAAGCCACAGACACCACATACTGAGTGAGCGCGTGCTGAGGGGGTGGGTGTCATTCAACAGAAGCGGTGGAGTGGACCAGAAAATCTATTTTAAAACCTATTAAAAGAAAGACCTTATTCAAACCTACATCTTCGAGTGTAGTATTCGAAGAATTAAATAAATAAATCTTTACAATCTATATGCACAGCCTCTCATTACATACTTCCCAATTCAGAACCGACAGGATGCAAGACTAGATTTATATTGTCATTCTCCATTAAATAGACTCCCGGGCTCAATATAGTCACCGGAATATGTGTCTCTCAAAAGACCCTAATAAATGTGACAAAGACAACTGATGTCCATCCTGAGGGGGTTCCATCTGGGAGCATGTCCATCTCTTTTAAAAACACCCTCATCTTGGAGGCACAAGACTCGCGTAATTAACTGGATAAAGGCTCTAATGAACTGGGTTAAACATTTAAATGCATGAGTGAGAGCGCACATCCCGGCTGCCAACTGCTTCACTGATTGTACCTCTGGCATAATACATAATATACAGTCCCATGTCAAAACTACCCTCATGATGTTTTGATACATTGCTGCATCTGTTTGATACCGATTCTTTTGCGGGATCGTTTCAGGTTAGGCAGAACAAGGCAAGCAATTTAGATAAGCGGAGTCACTGCTTTAAATACTGTTAGAGTCATAGTAGTAGGCTACCATGCAAAAGTGACACATAGCATTAACAAAAAGGACCATCAATCAACCAGCAACTGAATGTCTTATCATCATAAATAAGTAATGTATCATAGCATCAGTACTCTCTCTTCAAACGTGAGATCCATGTACAACAAATAATTATTCTGTGCAACCAAAGGAAGCAGTTTCACTTCTAGGTAATGTGAGGTTTGATAAGAATTAGACCGTAATTGGCTCTTAATCCCAAAGAGGCAGCGCAGAGATGATCAGGGAATAGATGATGAACTTCACAAGAATAAGGTAAAATGAAGGATATTGTACAAACAGTGGGGTTCAAAAGTATGAGACAACTTCGTGAGTCTATTTTGATTTTAATTAAATATTATTTTTTTATTACAAATTATATCATCAGCATAACAAGTCAGAAGTGAAATGCAGAATGTCATAATTGCTTATTATATTTCTATGGAATACTGCAGCGTTTATTATCCATGCACATATTTAAATTAATATGCACTCATCATTTTTAATCATAAACATGAACTTTTCCTTCCCCTCCCCCTCACAACAGGATCTCTTCTCTGATCACGTGTGCACCGGCGTGAGGGCTGGACAATAATTCCTCCCTCCAGCAACCCGTCACTCATATGAGATCGCAGCAGTTAGCAAAACAACGATCAATCCAATCCAATCAATTACCAATGGACAAAAACAAGTCCCATCCAACATTTTTTCTCATTCATTTGATAAGCCATTTTACATGGATATGAATGTCACAATAGGGAAGAGAAGATGGTTTCTGTTTCATGCTGAATTTAACAACAGCAGGACTAAGCAAAATCTTTGCTTATTGATTTTTGCTTTTTGACCTACAAATACTTTTTCTTTGTTTTAATATTAGATTGATATTACAATAAAAAGAGGGACTCAATTCAATTTAATATATTAAAAAGCATGTATACATGTACCATTTTATTTTTTTATACATTTCGATCACACTACAACTATTTTACATCCAGTAATTTCTTCCTCTCCTTTCTCACTTTTTTTCCATCATGCAGTCTTACACCTTCAGTCAATCAATTCATCCTGTTAAACCTCTCACCTCCTGCCACTGTGCATGTTCTTGAGCTGATTAAGCATAATTGGACAATGGAGGGAAAAAGAATAATAGGGAAAAGGTGAAACTTGAAAAATAAACAAACAGTGGAAGGAAACCGGAGAAACAAAGGGAAGGGTTGAATTAGAAAGCTTGATTGAATTCACTGTACAAGACTGCTCCTAATAACACAGGCAGTAATTCAACACAGTCCCCCCGCCAACAGGTGCAAAATGTTTACAGCCTGATGGGGAACTCAGTCACGGCCATTAATCTCCATTAGAACCGTGCAGAGGTGTGTGCTGGATGTAATGCTGCCCTAAGAAGGACAGAGGGCCTGGTTGAACCTTGCCATCATGGAGTATGCCTTTGTCGCCTTCATAACCAAGATTCAGTGCGCAGAAGTCTTGCTAAGCAACAGTGCTATCATTTTATACGTTTATTCTCGTTTAATATTAACACATGCAACATTTCTTAATATAAGATCTAATATTGCCAAATGTGGTGTCCTACACAGACCCTAGTGTCATTTTGTTTTATGCTAATTTTCCACTTCTCAGTGTTTCATCATTGCATAATGGCTATGCTTCCAATGACCCAAAGCAGCCGTCTCACTATCTAATATTCATTCAAAAGCAGAAGCAATTTTCGGAAAACTACAAGAGAGAAGATTCAATACAAAAGCATTTCATTTTATTCGGCGGATGCTTTTCAGCCTCTGCAGCAGCAGCACTGAAGCTTGTCCATCATCATAAGCCTGAACTCCTCATTAAGATTCCGGATTCTATCAATCTGCCTATGAGTCTACAGAGATGCTCTTGAGTCAGAAACACAATATTAAAGATTCCCACAGAATATAGAACAATTCCTCTTCAGACTTGCTAAGAGTCAGCCAGAGATACTGGGATGCAGTCTCGCAGAGTATCGGGGGAATGTTACGTGTTAGAAAAACTCTGACCACACACAGCATTTGTGATCCTTTTTTAGGAGTGTGACTGGAATTCCTCATAGATACACATAGGGGTTTCCACACATCTAGGGATGATTGCTCGAAAGAATAGCCCTATTGTTGTCCTGTCATGCAAGAAAAAAGGAGCCACTCCAAATGTGTTGCAATGCACAAATGATACGACTTCTTGACACATTATGACACAAATAGGCACCAAAACTTATTTGCATCCCTGCAAATAAAAAAAAAGATTAAATACAACCTACAAAGGAATTTTTTTTTTTTTATAGAAAGAATCCTGCAAAGACAACGAATAGTAGCATAGATTCCAGCGTATCGCATAATACACCTAAATGAACATAAATAATTACAATTTCTTAACATTTCACTTCCCGTGCCCATATAACAACAGGGTAAAAGTATGCTGTAGGTGTGCACCCAAGTGTACGACTGACTCCATACATGCAACGCGAGACACTAACCACCAAGAATGATTGCACGCGTGCTCTGTGAAGATTGATCTGGTTGTCACGGCGACTGATAAGGTACATAGAGGCGCGCCTTTGAACTGTAAGTAGGCCGCGAAAATAATGAACCACGTACCTAACGTAGAGCACGACGCCGTAACAGTCCTGTTTTCAGGTAGCAACAGAATATTTCTTCGCTATTTAAATATTGCAATGCAACACTTCCTAAAAGTAGCAACCCTTTTGAGCAAGCCTAGTTTTTCCCGCAGAGATTTAATGGCTAGTCAATGTAAAACTAAGCTTTGCCAGGTCATTTTATTAGTTCTTTCAAATGTCTGTGGATATTTAGAAGAAGAAAAAAACATTATGCATCAAGTATTTATTGATCGTCTTTTCTGCTGGTGGGTTGCTAATAAGTTTGCAGTGCGTCTTACGTTTATGTTTACAGTGTGCACGTCTCGGTCACGCTGTAATTTCACTGAGGAACACCACACATTATTTGGTACGTTGCCAAGAGCCTAGAAAAACGACAGTATCCTCAACAACAGATATGGTATTTCTCCGTTAGATGATAACGATAGGCTGTGCAAAGTTTGGGTTGTTTTTTTTAATACTATGATGAATTAGTAGCAGAGGTTGTTCTTACAGCGTTTAATATACGTGCTGTGACATGTGTAAACGAATAATACATGTTGACTGTAAGGAACTTCACCTCTGCATTTAGTCATTTAACGAGGGTAATCGAACCTCTTTTTTTCTGATTTAACAAAATGTGCCTTTCCAAAATAAACCGTAGTCGACAAACAAATAAGCGTTAGCTATAGAGACAAGCGGCATACAGTAGCTAGCGACCATTTCATCCCCAAAAATATATATGCGATTGCTTCTAATTGGTTGCCTCCAAAATAACGCTTTGTCAACGTGCGTTCTGTGCCACGCATTACGCACTAACTTGCGCCGAATTAGCGTGTATTCAAGTACGGCATGCAATGTCCGATTCGGTGCGCCTCCAAGGAAGAAGGTTTGATTTTTCATTTTTGATAATACGCTAGCAAGCTAGCCATGGATAAATATACGCGGGACGGCAGGCTACCTCCTCGTCAGAAACAAAGTGTCTTGTTAGGTTAATTAAAATCCGCAAAGTTTCTAAGAATTATGCAAGGGACCAGTGTCATGCTTCAACAACTCTTATAAATGTTACCAACCCACGGGATTCAAATCGCTATTTTCAGGTATTTAGCCAAGAAGGCGCCATTTTTAAGAGAGTGGACTAACAGGCTCACACACATAAACATATCCACACACGCCCCCCTCTGCCGACTCGCTTGTCACACTCTCACACATACGCAGTCTGTCTGGAAGTCTCGTGCGTACTGCCGCCTTGTTACAGCACAGAGGCACTACTGAGTATGGGACGCTCTCTCTAGTATGGTCTGTGCACAGTGGTGCACACCGAGACTGTAAAAGATGAGTGACAACAGCGACTAAATACTGAAATCGATTTAAGCGTCACGCAGTCTTAGTAGCAATCAAATTCAAGTTTGGCTACATTTGATTTATTTTATTAATAACGAAAATTAAATTCCATTTGATAAAACTCTTTAAAAAAAAAAATGAACAAATCTGATTCATTAAAATATTGACAGCATTCACACCGAAACTGTGTTCCATGATGATAGTAGCAAAATAATTCTAAAGAATAAAATAGGGTTAACTGCTGAACATGTGGCATAAGTATAATAAATTATCTACTGACTGAAGCTGCACTTTTTCACCAGTAAAACCCTGTATCACCCCTCTCCCCTCCCCCATTTAAAAACAACAACAACAACAACAACAACATCATGTCTTTGTCATTCCTCTTCTTGAGTTTGTGGTGGCTCGGGTGGACTTCCCCTGTAAAGAGCAAAGATGCATATTTTAAAACACATTTTGAACATGCAGCCAAAATAATTTTATAGCAGGCACTACATCGCCTTTGTTTACGATGTACAAACAAGCCGTTCAGTGCTCTTACCCAGAGTACGGCGGTGGAGGTGCATCATGCTGGCCGCTGTGGGTCAGAGCCTCATTGTATGAGGGGAGACCTGGAGCCCTGTTAGCCAAGGGCACAGACTCTGGTATTGGCTGCCCATCCACACCCATACGCACAGGAACACTGAAGATGCAGAAAAAATGAGTGGAATATTGCTGCATAAAGGGCATATATATATATATATATATATATATATAGCTGTGGTAATGATGGCATGCACTTACCTGGCCCCTCTTGAATTTTTGCCTCTGTTCTTGTAGCAATAAATGCCCAACACAGTGGCTATAATCGCTGTTATTACAATAGCCACAACACCAGCTACCAAACCAGACACATCAACTGGGGGTGAAGACTCTGTAGGAAACAATCAGGTCATCATTCTCAACAAATACACATTTTAATTGTTTATTTAGTGAACCCAGTTTTTCCTTTTTGGATAAAATATTGAAAACACTGTTACATCCCAGGTCTAGGGTCTGAGAATAACATAAATACCTAAGAATATTTGTAGTTTGCATTTGCTTATGCTATGATGACAGCTAGCTAGACATCAATCTTAAAAATAAAGGTTCCAAAAGCAATGTCATAGAACCACAATTTTTAGAGTGAAGGCTGCTTGCTTCAGTGCAATAAGACTAAGAATGAGACTTTAAAGTTGTCATTTTTATTTTAAAATGTATTCAAAATGTTCAATGTCCATATCTTTAACTATATCTATAAAATGGAAAATACATTAACCCTTTAAGCCCTGATGGCATTTTTGCCTCACTGAAGTTGATGTTTTTTTCTGAGTGACATACACAAAAATAATGACTCATAACTCGAACACTGTAGCAAGGAGAGTCAAAAGGTTGGTATCGTTTGGTAGAAAACTTTCTGTACTTTCAGTGGACAAATTATTTCATTTGGACATTCTCCTGCTGAGAAATAGCTGATAAAAATGTAAGACAAATTTGAGGGCTTAAGAGAAATGTATCATGTCTTATTTGACATTAATCTCAGGACAGAAATAAGGTAGGAGGAAAATTATTTTTTGATGATGTTCCCCAGCATGTTAGCTGTATCGGTTTCAAATTGTGGTGATAGCACAAAGTATCCGAAAGTTACAGTATTTTGTAACAAAATAGGCCTTTTTGTTTATTTCTTGTCTCCCTGAAGGCATTTTAAAAACTGTTGTTTTCTGAGTCCCATACACTGAAATGACAACTCATAACGCCAAGACCGTAGCAAGGAGTGTCGAAAGGTAGGTATAGTCTGATAGAAATGTCTCTATATTTTTTTGGGGGGGGGGGATCTTTGCATTTGAATATTCTCATGTTGAGAAATAGGTGATAAAATGTAAGAAAAATTAGTGTGGTCAAGGGAAATTTTTCATATTCTTATTTTACATTCAATATCTCATGAAAGAAATAAGGTAGGATAATTTTTTTTGCTGATGTTCTCCAACATACAGTGGGGGAAAAAAGTATTTAGTCAGCCACCAATTGTGCAAGTTCTCCCACTTAAAAAGATGAGAGAGGCCAATGGCACAAAAACATTTCTTGTCATTTATCAGAAAATAACTCGGCACTACTTTGGAGATCAAAGTGGCTACATGCATTGTAAAGCTCAGACTCTAAGCTTTCAAATGATATCCATTTGTTGTTGATCAAGGCAGTGGATTGAAAAATATGATTATTAGTAATATTTTCGGGGGGGGGGGGGGG
>NW_015505228.1:1232398-1249435 GCF_001515645.1 Sinocyclocheilus grahami
GCAAGCTCGGGCAGAGCGCGAGTCCCTGGAGAGGGCGAAGGGGGGGTGGGGTACACTTGCAGTACACTTCGGTTTAAAGGGACTGCTCAGCGCATGTTAAGAGTTGATCGAAATACATGAAATTACATTCATTAAAAAGCTGAGATTCTAAGCTTTACAATGATAACTATTTTGTGTTATTCCATTCTGGGGTTGCTTAGTAATATGATTATGAATTTTCCCCTTGGGTTTAAAGGGTTAATTTAAAAAAAACCAACAACAACAACCTTACCATGACTGTTGACATAGCCTTCCCAAAACTTGGCCTGTTGGAAAACGAAATAAATAGCATCAAGTAACCATCTTTTTTTTTTGGCTATAACATGCTTCCGTTGA
The DNA here is from genome assembly GCF_001515645.1 of Sinocyclocheilus grahami. Classification (NCBI taxonomy): domain Eukaryota; kingdom Metazoa; phylum Chordata; class Actinopteri; order Cypriniformes; family Cyprinidae; genus Sinocyclocheilus; species Sinocyclocheilus grahami. Next base: position 1,232,774 of record NW_015505228.1, read on the forward strand.
GTTCACTTTCTCTTGTATAGACTCTTTTTCTTACCGTCTGTGTGTCATCTTCAAACACCTCTCTGGCCTCTTCATATGAGCATATTTCCTCCATGCATTCTCTCTGTAGATTGTCAGGCACCAGTAACTCAAAATCCCAACTGTTATACAACAGTTTACGGGAGAGAAACGAACCTGCTGACTTTTCTTCTAGGAACACTGAGGAACACAAGAGAATATGAATCATAATGAGAATCAGCTTCACACTACAAACATACTTTTTACAGACACAAGAAACGGTACAATATGCAGGAATAGTAATGAAATGGCAGCTAACCACAAAGACATATAGCTAAAAATACAAAGCATTAAAATAAAACAAATGTAATGATGTTGCATTCAGAGTATGAAACCTACCAATGTTTGCAGTACAGCTAAAAGTCTAATGTAAATGAGATCTAAGAGGTCTAAGTCCTTGATTTGAATGAGTTCATAGGGAGGTAAACCAACCAAAAAAACACACCATAATACGAAATAATTAGCAACAATAAAAGATAAACCCAAAGAATTTCAAACACTGGCTATTAAAAAGCGTTTTAAAGTTGATCATTTACCATCATTTCTATTGTAGATCACTCTGCCCCAAACAAGATGGAGCAGAGATATCAAGCAGAAACATATCGCTGGAAACCCCAGCATTGTACCTGTTCAAAATAATATAAAAAAAGATTACAATGTTAATGGCTATGTTTTGATAAATCCATATAGGCCTAGAGGAAATATACACAACTCAATTGACAACTCACAAAAATATTGAATAATACGGAAAAGGCTTTTACAATGTCGTCCTCTATCGGTCATTTCACTTACTCAAAAGCAAATATTATTTCTTTTATATTAAGAAAAAGATAAACACCTATACATAATATATCCGTTTAATATCTTAGTTTCAACACTGCAACTTAATGGACCCCACTCTGACAAAATTGTGGCAACAAGAGGGAATGACTCAATATGTTTGTATTTTTAAGTAGAGTAAGTAAATAGTGCCTTTCTGCCCATTCATTTAACAAGTTGTACCACAAAACGCTCGACAGAAAGTAGAAAAGAAAGCAAAACTGCGTCTAAAGAAAAACGACATGGGTCACCGCCCGCTTACCTTGACACTTTTTTGTGCTCCGTAGAAGGAAACTTTAAAAGAAAAATACTTTCAGATTTCTCCAGAGATTTCCTGCCTTGATGCTGTAAACTATGGCTACAGATAAACAGGTCGAATACACGGAATATACATGTTCGATGTTTTTAATTAAAATTCTTCCATATTCGCCTGTGTTCGCATTCACTGCGACATCTTAACTCATCAGGTACGAGACATACCAGTTTGACAACATAGTTCACAGCCGTGAGCATTTGTAGGAGTGGCAGTGGGATGTGACGGAGTTTCGGTGAATTACCTGAACACAGCAATAAACAAAGGTGCTTTAATCGACCCCATTACGAAAACCCATTAGTATCTGTAAGTTTCAGTGCTGCATATAAGTGCTGTATATATCTGTTTAATGTTCAAAAATGTCATTCATCATCTGTCATTTAAAACAAACAACGCTCCACAGTGTATCTTCCACAGCTTCCGGTTTCAACTGCGCCAGTGCGCCTTGATTGGATCAACCTTCCTTTTCAAAGATAGTTATGAATGGGGCCCTTTCCTTATTAGCAAGAGCCGACCTGACAACAGCTTTTAAGTAACGAAAGTCAGTCATATAGACGTGATATTGGTCTTATATTATCGCGTTAAAACGTGAGGAATCTGTCAGTGCGTTCACAATGTTACCACACTCAAATTTTGTGAGAAAACGACGCCATGCTGCTAATATTTCAAATTCAGAATCTCTCCGTGCTGTCGATTCCCTCCCAGCGATTGAAAATGTTCCCTATCTCACATGTGGGAATCATTTAGCAGCAATTGCTTGTAAAGCGCAGGGTAGTTCTCTTATCTGACTGTTATGCGCCAGTAAGAGTTGAGTAGGGATGGGCGTATCGATCCAAAGTATCGATATATCGATACTGAGGCGAGTATCGAAAGTATCGATACTCAAACAAAAAATATCGATACTAAGGTGCGTTTTATTTACCAGTGATTTTGTTAATTTAACAAAAAAAACATTCGTACAATATGCATTGAATTGGACGAATAACCTTTGTTAGCGAGTAATTGTGTAGGATAGAACTATTTTCCTGCTCATCTGAACACGCAAATGTTGCAAGACAGAACCAATCAATCACAGAGAGCGTTCACTCACTGCTGACAGTGCATTCAAACAGGGCTGCTTTTCCCAAAAGTATCATAAGAAAGCATTAAGAGGAAGTGAGAGTGTGGATTACAAATATAGATGAATAAAATGTATATCAAATGCAGCTAAATTGTCAATAGGAAATGATACAAAACATTCATTTATTTATACTTCATAATGAATAAAGTTTAAAATAAAATGTTTATTACTTTAACAATTACTTCCTCATTCCTCAGCTTAAAGTATCTGAAGCCAAAGAACGTTAACGTGTGAAAACTGTTATAAATGCTTTTAAAATGAATCACTCAACAATAAATCAGTCACCCATAAAGTCTTACAAGAAATGGTTAAGACACATTTTAATTGCGTATAAAAGAATATTGTTAGATTTAGATACAAAATTGGAAGATAAATGGTGTCTGATATTTCTCCAGAGCCAACAAAAACACATCTTAAATAAAAAAAAAAACTGAAATAATCAGACTTAAGACATGAAATTATATTGAAATGATATGAATGAGAATCATCCTGTTACCACATCGTGTGATTCTGTTTAACATTCAAAATTAAATAGTGCTTTGTTCTTATTTGCAGCTGACAAACCTGATCCACAACAGAATTTGTCACAGTTTGAAAACAAAAATATCCATGTCCCTTGATTAAAGGCTGTAAGTGTGTAGCAACTCCCTCTAGAGACAAGTATACCGTATGAACTGCTATAGTGTGACTAAGGAAAAGCACCTAGTCTTGTTTTTCCTCACCCTAAACTAGGCCGTTCTACCTATTTACAGAGTGACTCATTCCCTTACAACACTGATTAATATCATGCTTTGTTGGTAATTTCATTTGGCAATTCCTCTGTATCACTTTTTCATCACTGTCCAAGAAAAATCACAAGCATATCATATACATTATTCTGCATATATGCACAAATAGAAGTACCTTCAAAAAGATATCAAATCGCAACTGAAACAAAAGAAACAGATCAAAATAAACCCACACGATTTGTCCATTTTAGTGTTAAACTACATTAGATAACTATTCACGATGACAAAGCTAGGTGTGCAAACATGTACATTATAGCCTTTGGTTTGTATGAATACTAGTATTACAGATACTGGACCCATTGTTTCGACACTACTAAAAATAATCAATTATTAAAACCACATCACGTCTCAGTCATCCCACATTGCTTTATCAGGAAGAAATTAATGAAAACAAGCTGACTGAATATATTCTTGCCACTGATGGGAACCAAGGTGTAGACTAGAGCAGCCATTTCAGTGCAGTCTCACTGACTCAATGAATCTCCCGAGAGAAGACAGGCTGAACAGAGCTCTGGGCCAATAAAATACTGTCTGACTTATCTTTTTGAGTCAGTAACCCAATATGACATACATATGACATAAGAACCATCAAAAAGCTTTGTCAGCACCGCCTATGTTCACTTATGTGGTTGTTTACTGTTTACCGCTACTGTTCACCACCTCAGTGGTGATTTTATATATATTTTTGAAATCTCTTTCATGGTACACAATCAGTCTGCGATCCCATACTGTGGTGGAAATAAACAAATACTGTGCTTGAATCTAAAATCAAGAGCATGATTTTACAAGGCACTAAATAAAACATGTGGACGAAACAAGAACTGCCTCTTTCCAACAGATTCACGGTTCGCTCTCATTTCATACTGCCTAGTTTCTTCTAGGAAACCAGTTCTTACATACATACTGTAAAAGCCACTAAAACACTGATGCATACAGTGCCACACACACACTCTGTGTAGACATATAAGGCACCAGGCGTGAGAGTGAGGGCTTCAGTCTCCTAGGCAACAGTGCAGAGGGTGCAGTCAGAGCAGGGTGCAGGGACAGCCACCACTCTTCTGCTTCCTCGCGTGATTAGCGGGGAGCGGTGGGCTCTCTGTCTCTTGAAACTTCCTGAAGACAGACGGTAATGCGAGTTTATCACAATGCACTACATTGTCAATCTCATAAGAGCGCTTTTCTATTCCAAATACCTTATTGCTCGCACAACCTCCATGAAGGCTTCATCCACATTGTGGCGGTTCTTAGCTGACGATTCCATGTAGTGGATCCTGTTTTCCCGGGCAAACGACATGGCCTCATCTCTTGAGATCTAGTTGAAAAACACATACAGATGAATTGGCAGCCTATCTAGGGTTTTTCATCAAAAATTCAGTCATTTGTGAAACACGGAAACGTTACAACTCTCTGCTGGTCAAGATCTGATTTGTTGCCAACAAGAACCATAGGAAAGTCATCTCGATCCTTCACCCGCAATATCTGAGTGTGAAATTTCTGAATTTCATCATAACTGAAACGGAGAGAAAGTGTTCATTAGAGTGACAAGATTTTGCTCTACGAACACAAAAATAATATAAAATAATACAGCGATCATAGAATGTCATTATAATTGAAGTCATCTTGGATAGCAGCCTGTAAAATTAATTGACAAATATAAAAAATAAATCTCTTTTATGTGTTATTACTGCTAACAAAAATTACATGAAATATTTTCCTGAACTGATATAAAAATAACTAGATAATTGAAAACAACTAGTAAAAACTGAAGACAAAGAAACTAAAACAAATGGCAAATTACATTTAAACAATTTAGTTCTAGTTTTAAGTTTGATAGCATGTTATATTCTAAGACTTTCTTATTAAACATAAAAATGTCACTAAACATCAATAACAAAAGACTGTGCTAAGAATTTTAACAGCATTTAATGTTTGTAAAATTATACCAGTTAGCACATTATGTCAGTCTTAAAATACAAAAACTAAAACATTTTATTAAAACAAACAGAAAACTAACTAAAACTAAACTGAAAATAAAGAATTTCACTGAAGAAAAAATTATATATTAAAAATCTTCTTAACTCCGGAGGCTGAATAATTGATTGCAGTTTACAACGGTACAATATTTACATAGAAAACCTGGAAAACACAGTCCAAGTCACATCTGTAAGAAACTTCTACATTTATACTCGCCATACAAATAGGCTCAGTTCATCTGTTGAGGTTCACCTGATAACATGAGCACTCATAGCACTCTTATTCTCAACACAAACACATTCTGTGGTTTCTTTTTTTAAAACACACGGCCACATACACACACTCTCTGTTCTCGTCACACAGAAAGGTTAGGAACTATTTATTCCCCTTCCTCTCACACATACAGAGACACAAACACACTCTGGAAAACACCTACCTGCCACTGTCATTAAGAGCAAACACCAGTAAGAAACCCTCTCCGGAGCGCATGTACTGCTCTCTCATCGCTCCAAACTCTTCTTGTCCTGCTGTGTCGAGGACTAATGAACACAAATAACACAAATGAATAAAGGGGAATATAAAAGATGAGCTCATCCACACAAACAAATAACATTTTGTGGTGCCCAAATGCAATTCATAACTGACTGAAACACAAAGTTTGCTTTAAGCACAGCTGGCATGATGTCGTACTGACAGCAAGTCAAAACAAAACCTGGGCAGGAACCCGTAGTCTGCAATGAATCATACTGATGCAACTCAGACCAAATTCTCCCTTCTGAGGGAACCTGTGGAGCTTTTAAACACTCATTCTATGAGTCTATAAAGAACACATTAATTCCAACATACTGTCTAATCGTGTCTCCTTTCCATCCACGGTGCAGATTTTAGTGTATGAGTCTTCAATGGTTGGGTCATAGTCCGACACAAAGTATGACTGCGAAAGAAAACAAAGAAAACATTGTGGTTGTTCACCAGCTCCTCAACAAGGGCTTTAACATGAAGGAACCAGTGTTGCCAACTTAGCAATTTTGTTGCTAAATTTAACAGCTTTTCAGACTACCCTAGCAACCTTTTCTTCCAAAAGCACTTAGCAACAAACTTTTAAACTTTTAAATTGTACTTGGCAACTTTTGATAAGTGACTTTTCACACATTGTCCATCCAAATGACACAAAAAGAGGAAACCACTGATGCCTAGCAGTACACACATCACGTGAATGGAGTTAGCTGCTATTTTCAATTGTTCAATTTAATAATAATAATAATAATTGAACAATTGTTAGTAGCTTGTACCTGCGATTGCTGATCAGTTAGTTAGTACAAGAAAAATGGAAAAGATACTAGTAATTTTCCAGGACATTATCCATTGCAACCCTGTAACCTGAAAACACAATGCGTAATTTCAAATGCAGGTAAAAAACCAATACGGAAAATTCCTTCATACTAACAGTAGATTGTGCCCTATTTTTACAGACCTCACTTTTCTTAGAGTGTAGCATACTAACTAACTACTAATACACTGCTTAAAGCATAATTGTTGAGAATGTGTAGTATTACTAGTTTACTAGCTATTTAAAAAAAAAAAAACTTAAATTGTAACCATTCCAAAATGTGTAAGTGGTCCATAATTCAATGCATTTAACAATACAGTTATTTACTTATTTTTTTTTGGCTGAGATTTCACGTTGTGACACAGTTCTGTGTTGTGATTATGCAATGACGTCATCGCGCAATGCCATCACAGCGTCGTTTAGCAACAAATCGACCTTCTTTTAGCAACTTTCTCTGAAAATGAGTCGGCAACACTGGGAGGAACACGCTGAGGAAAGCCCACTGCACTGTCAGCTTCACACAGCTCGTACAACACACCGCCCACAGTAGCTAATACTTGCACTCACAGCGCATATTTGCCCAATGTTACGCCATAAATGCATCTTTATTTCATACAAAAAGTCCTCAAAAATACACTTACCTGAATGAACTGAATAGTCAGGGCGCTTTTCCCCACACCCCCACCCCCCACGACCACCAACTTGTATCTTTCTTCAGTTGACATGGTCGTACTCCTACAAATATGAAACATTAGGTTATAAAAAACACGAATCCTGTTTTCTTATTCGACTAAAGCTGGTTTAAAAGGAATAACGCTGCTCCATCGAGCGTAAAGATTTAAGACCGTACAAGGCCTGGCATCGTTGATAAAGCTCTCTACAGTAGGCTACAGTGTTACAGATTTGGGGCGAGTATGTATCATACTCCAATCTCCATGGTTCAGTATGTACGAAACAACAGCATTTGCAGATTGATAACGCTAGAGAGCAAATAAAACAAATACCGTGCTGGTCTGGGCAATGATCGCCGCTTACCTTTCTTCCGCAGCCGCCTCGAGTAAATCAGCCTTCTGCTGGCAAGTTAGCGACTCAAAGTCAGACAACTTAACGTTAGTCCACTGCCAACCCGCGACTACTCTGACAACTCCAATAGACTTAAGTTATATCCGCGAGATTTAGCCTACAAATTCTCCCTTTGTACAAGCGATACAACCATCTTGCTTAGGGAGATAAAAAGCGAATTCCAGACTTAAAGGAATGTCCGCCCTCTGGATTTTTCTTGGTGATTTCTGGACTCTCTCTTACTTCCGATAGCTTTTTTTCATGACCAGGGGCAACTTTTTTCGCCTCTGAGCGAATCTCATATGTACGCCTAAAGTGGGCGGGGCTTTAGGCGTTGTTTTTCTCATCGAACGCATGATTTCGTAATCGGTGTGCCACGGCGAGTTCTGATTGGCTAATGCGCAGGATTCGATGAACGATTCTGCGGTTACTACGCTTGCATTTCCGCAATAGAAGGCAGGCTGTACGATAAATGTGTAATTCGAGCGTGGTCTTTCCCATATTTGGCCAAGGGCCTTGTTTGTCTGTGTTACAGTAGATGTTTACATTGAGCGTTAGTTCAGCATTCATTGGTCATTTTTTATTCAGCTTGTGATTTTATTGAGCTTATAAATAAGATTAAAAAAATAAAGGGCAAAACTAAAATAATAACATAATATGCAATAAAATATTTTGTGGTCAAAAAATGCGACATATGAAATGAGATATTTGTCCAGATGTAATGTTTTGTATCTTTTTTATTTTATAATTCTTCCTAGTACTTTAACATCTGCATAAGTTCTTCCTGTATATTCTTTTGTGATACTATGGTGATACTTGCAATAATAACAAAATACTATTAATAATAATAATAATAATAGCAATAATAACACTAATAAAAACTTAATGTTTAGAACAGATCATTATTATTGCTAATGGTTTTCTTAAAGAAATAGTTCACCCAAAAATAAAAATGGCTGAAAATGTACTTACCCTCAGGCCATCTGAGATGTAGATGAGTTGGTTTCTTCATCACAACAGATTTGAAGAAACTTAACACTACATGACTTGCTCACCAGTGGATCCTTTGCAGTGAATGGGTGCCGTCAGAATGAGAGTCCAAACAGCTGATAAAAACCTCACAATAATCCACAAGAAATCCACAAGACTCCAGTCCATCACTGAATGTCTTATGAGGTGAAAAGCTGTGTTTGCAATACATTTTTTTTACAGCTGCTCTGGCTAAAAATAAGAGACTGCTAACCATGATATCATCTAAATGAGGAGAAAAATATGCACAGATGAAGCACTTATTACAAAAACGCAGGTTTTCACTTCAAAAGATGTTAAATGATTCACTGGAGTCTTGTGGATTGCTTGCGGACCCATTCACTGCAGAGGATCCATTGGTAAGCAAGGGAAGGGATGTAATGCTAACTTTCTCCAAATCTATTCCACTGAAGAAACAAACTCATCTACAGGATGGCTGGAGAGTACATTTTCAACAAATGTAAATTTTTGTGTGAGCTATGCCATTAAGAGGGAACAGAACCATTGTCCTATTGATCAACTGGCATTCAAATTCACAGCACAGTTTTGTATTTTAATAACATTTTATTATACAATTCACCAAATAGTAGACCCTGAAATGAAAATGAAAATAAAATGAATAAGACAATGAGACAGAATAAAATAATTGTCTTTAATGAACACTGTTTTCAATACAAGCTATAGTGTTAAAATTGCACCTGCAAAATACCCCTTTATAAATAAAAATTATCAGTATATTTCAATAAATAAAGTCACAGGCAAGCTGTGCATTATAATAGAACAAATCGCACTTGTTCTTGCAGATGTTCAGTCATTTATTCACATATCACCAGTCCATCAGATGACGCGAGTCTGTCAAATAGTCTTGGAGGAACATGCAATTTCATTAAATAAATAAGTGAATTCACACACTCATACATATGCTTTTTCAGCCATAGTATCGTCATCTTCATTTTAGTTCCTTCAGATCAACAGTGTACAGTCCTTGTTTACACCTGTATCTTTAAATAGCGCAGTTCATACAACCAGTCTCTCTTCAACATCTGTACGGCAAAGCAGCCTGTCCCAGTTTAACACGTGGGCCAAGTAGGACCCCAAGCAGCATGCGTTCGCCCCAGTCCAGTATTTTGTTGACTGTTAGACTTACCGGAGACAAGGGGCTCTGGTCTCCAACCATACCCTCCACTGCTTCAACACCACCAGTAACCTCATTCACGAAAAGCTCCTGTGGGTAGGTTACGATACCACATGGTCCCTGGGTCTGCCTCTGTGATCTTGTGCTTGAATGGCTCACTTGGTTTGTTTTTTGTTGCTTCATATTTGCTCTGGGGTTACTGCGGTTTAGTTTATTCTTTCTTCTTTGTGATTTTGAGCAGCTGAGCTTAGCTGAAGCCTCCTGGCTGATAAACCCGTTTGCCTCTTTTGGTTCTGTTCTGGATTCTGATGCTGATGGCTCCATATCGACTTTGTACAGGTCATCTAACGCCCCCGTCTGGTCAACGGCGGAACTGCTCTGCCTCAGATCACAGCTGTTCACTGATGACCCCTTCTGGTGAGTCTGAGGAACTGCACTCACTGGTGTTAGGGAAAGAGTAAGGCTTTTGCGTTTCTCCGCTAGAGACGGAATCTGAAGGCAAGTAGGCTTAGGTAGGTTGGACTTTGGTGCATCCTGCTGTGTTTGAGATGTGATGTTGACTGGTCTTTGTACCTCTACGGGATTGGTGCGGAGAGTGAGCGCTCCGAGCTTGTCTGAAAGAGATAAGGTAAACTCTGGCTTCATCACCTCACAGCGTTGGCCTCGGCTCTGAATATTTTCCATTTGGTTGTACTTGTTCTCACAGTGCACATTTGCTTTGGAATCCTCAGTACATCCATTAATAATACAGTTGTTGTCAATGTTGTTCTGAAGGTTCAGGTTAGTTAACAGTGCCACAGTGGAACTGCTGTTGTTTTTTTCATTGGTGGGCTGTAGGCAGTTATCCAAAGGTTTGACTGACTGCTGAGAGTGAAGGTTTGTGTTATTATTCTTCAAAGAAAGCGTTCCCTGGAAGAGCTGCAGCTGCCCCAAGAAGTTAAAGTTTGGCGAAATTGTGGGTCTGCGTTCTTTAATGATGGCATGTGTTTTTATCAGGCTGCATCAATAAATGCATTTTTTTAAAATCTCGCTTCAAAGGCTGCAAAACACAAACTCAATTGCAACAGACTTAAAATTAGATTTATGTTAATTTAATAAGCTGAATTATTGCTATACCACCCTGGGTTACAAATGGTGTTTTGTATTTTCTATTTAACAAATTAAGGAATAAAACTGCCTTTTAATCTGATGGAATGAAATTGAGAAAGAAATTGCAAAGATATTATCTTGAATATCCTGCATTTGTGACCCTGGAGCACAAAACCAGTCTTAAGTCGCTGGGGTATGTTTGTAGCAATAGCCAAAAATACATTGTATGGGTCAAAATGATCGATTTTTCTTTTATGCCAAAAATCATTAGGATATTAAGTAACGATCGTGTTCCATGAAGATATTTAGTAAATTTCTTACCGTAAATATATCAAAACGTAATTTTTGATTAGTAACATGCATTGCTAAGAACTTCATTTGGACAACTTTAAAGGTGATTTTCTCAATATTTTGATTTTTTTGCACCCTCGGATTTTCAAGTAGTTGTATCTCGACCAAATATTGTCCTATGCTTATGACTGTTTTTGTGGTCCAGGGTCACATATTGACTTCCTGGATAGATTAGGCCCACCTAATCATGAACTTGATAGTAATTTTTATTTTTCACAGTATAAATAATCATATTTAGGGTGTCCAGAAATATGAGTTATACTGTGAAACAAATAACAGACGTAGAACATGTATATTTATTTTCTATTAAAATTGACACTGCATTTTTTTCAACCCACCATTACAGTACTGTTAGCTGTATAAATCCTATAAAAAAAAACTATGGCTGACTAATTTCTAATCAGAATGAAATAGTTTTTTTCTATTTTTCTTATTACCGTTATGTTACATTTTTAAACCCATGTTATGGCCCACTTTACATCTTAAGAGATGGCGTTATAGGCCTATACCTTGTTGTGCTGAGAGCCAATGACCTATTTTGTGCTTGGGGCATATGTGAGATCTAGCTGTCAGCTCACCTGATCTCTGTGCCCATCCCTACCACACACAAACACAAAAAAAGAAAACACCTGGTTCGAGTATATGGCATAATTTTACTTTCACATTATTCAGTACAGAGTAAATTTAATCTAACACAGGTATCTGACAGGTTGAACAGCGATACACCGGGGCTGCATTAGCTAGCGGATACTGCATGGACACGCACACACAGAAACACACACACGCGCCATGACTGTGACTCTAATCAACTACAATGACCATGTCCCCAGTACTGCATCACTGCATCGAGGGAAGCGTGACCCCCAGCTGAACTAATATGACAATGTCGCATAAATTCCATTATATTTTTCACATGGATCACACAGAATAACACCACACTCGCTCACCAAACAACGCTGACCAAAATCGTTATGATCCCTGTACGTGATTGACAGTTGGCAGCTGCTTTGGTCCAGTGCTCCCCCTTAAGCCCCCGTCCTCTAAGCCTAAGAATGTGTGTACAACTGCGTGCCTGTGACTTTTCACAAACTAAGTGCTTTCCAGGTTTTATCGCTGCAAAAAAAAATATGGGTCTCCAGCTGTGGCCACTCAAAGTTAATAATATGCGTGTTGTGTAAGGATTTAGTAATGAGGTAACCACTATCTACTATTAATTTCTGCCAATAACTGTGCTGGAAGATGTTGTCCTCCAGATGTTTTTTTTTAAAAACAATATTCCAAAAAAAGAAAAAAGAAAAAAAAAAGAGACATTTACACGAAGGCCCACAACACTCTTCATGTTGCACTCTTCATGTGCAGAAACTCGCACACTGGCGGACCTGACCCTCCCTCTCAGGTTTTATCGCTGCAAAAAAAAATATGGGTCTCCAGCTGTGGCCACTCAAAGTTAATAATATGCGTGTTGTGTAAGGATTTAGTAATGAGGTAACCACTATCTACTATTCATTTCAGCCAATAACTGTGCTGGAAGATGTTGTCCTCCAGATGTTTTTTTTAAAAACAATATTCCAAAAAAAGAAAGAAAAAAAAAAGAGACATTTACACGAAGGCCCACAACACTCTTCATGTTGCACTCTTCATGTGCAGAAACTCGCACACTGGCGGACCTGACCCTCCCTCTGCTTCATTTCCTCTTTCTGATTCTAGTTCCTGCCCAGTTCTTTTAACACTGTACGACTAACCTGAAACGTTATGCCCATTCACTCATAGTACAGAATGGAATGTCCAAAACAAGAGCAAAAACATTAGACCATTTAAGAAAGCATACAAACAGACAACATCCCACTATCAAAAACAAGAAAGAGCCATACAAATGCATCCATGAAGGGTAATCATTTACATGGTTTATGTATATTTATATATATATATATATATAGATTTTTTTTTCAATAAACATTGTAAGATAATGGGGGTCAGGACGAGTACTGAATACATAGGACAAGAACAGGAAAAAGGGGGTGGTACTATAAAAGCCTTTCCTCTCAAAGCCTCTTAAAGTGCACTGGCCATTTCTACATCGGAAGGAACGTACGTACGGTGCGATAAACTGGAAATGCATGTGGATTCTCTTTTTTTAAAACTTTTTCTATGTACACCAATGGCTCTGGATTTGACCGATTTCAGTGGAGGAGGAAAACGAGAGAGAAAGCAATGGGGGTTAGTGATTCTGGCCTCTTTTAGGGAAGTGCCGTTGCATTAGTGTATTGAGATTGTGTTTTCTTGTCCTGCTAATAGTCTTATAGGGAATGTTCCAAAGAAACAGCTAATGTGCAGTTTTTGCGGTTGAAACTTTGCGGATAATACAGGAGAGAGGGAAGACTTGCTCCCCTTCCATCTTTTTGCTTTACTTTTCTCCCTCCCCCCTCAACCCACAACACACACACACACACACACACACACACACACACAAGCACAGGAGTTGATCGTTGAACAGGCAGGACGGAGAACGGAACTATCACCATGACTCTTTCACACATGTACGAAAAAAACACATGCACGCTTCCTTTTGCTCCATTGCTCACACACAGGTAAACACCGATAAAAATAAGAAAGGGCAGCGCTGATGATAACAACAGTAATAATAATAATCATTATCAGAAGGACATTAATATGGCTGCCAGAGGCTGACAGCTACTTTTTCCCTTATGCATGAATGCGTTTTGTAGATTCTTTATTCTGGGGTCTCTCAGGAACGCTGGTCTTGTCTGGGTGTCGGTTCTAGATGGTGCTAGTCTCGGCTCACTTTCTAGAACTGTTCTGCCAGCAGCTCACAAAGACGCTTGGAGACAGTGTCCTTACTGCTGCGCACGGTTAACCGGTACATCTGAGAGAAAGAGAGAGAGAATAAAGAGTGTTACACAATGTAAACGGAAACACAAACAACTGAGAAAGACACATCAATTGTGCAGACAGACGCTCATTCTGCTGTCCGAATGCGTGTCTGATCCTTACTGCCGATACAGAGAGACTAAATGTAAACTTGCAAAATGGACAAAGGAAACTCCATAGATACAAAGAGAAGGATGCTGCTGTCACGCCAAATCAACTGGGTTTTACTACCAGACATGGAGTGAATCACAAAAGCGGGAGGGAGGGAGGGAGGGAGGGAGGGAGGACGGGAGGTGGTTTGAGTTGGAAGGGGTGGCAGGATGAATGCTTTACCTGCTCCCCAGACTTGAGTTGCATCAGCAGGCACAGAGACACACAGACAACAGTAAGATGCAATAAAACTGACTTGGTGAGAAGTCTGTGCTCCATAGCAGCAGGGAGGGACTTTTGATGCTCATGGCATTTCTTTGTTGTTTTCCTTTGCTTTTGATTGTGTAATATGGATACATGTTTGCTTAAAACAAATGTCTGTTCATACCTGAGCTTGTGCGTTGGGCTCGAGTCTTAGCAGAGAACCCACTTGCTGGGCCTTGCTTTGGATCACTCCGGCACACACAAAGTTCTCTGGGTTCGGATCCACATTCTCCAAGAGAGCCATGCCCAATCCCAGTAACTATGAGACAGATGGGTGAATGGAAAAGATGAAAAAGTAAAAAAAAAAAAAAAATCACATTTAGTGGGCTCATCTGTACATAAATTCTACAGGAATGACACCCCCCCCCCTCTCTAAATTGAATGGCTATAATTAAAGTTATTCTTCTAATTAAAACGTTCTGGCATACTAATCTTATGCAAAATACAGGCATCAGAGATTACCAATATATTTAAACAATGAAATATCATGTTAATATTGCACCTTAAGACTGGTTGCCACCTGTTGTAAAACAGATGGAAAAGACAATGATGCAGCACGTAGCTACTACGGTCACAAAATCATATCAGAGATGACAGAAAAAAGACAGTTTACTCATACCCGTTTGTTCGCTAGTGTAGGAGTTTTTTGGATTCTGTAAAATTATACATGCCGGTCTGCAGGAAGAGTTCTTTTAGTAAGGATTTGTTATAGTATAGGATTTGTAGTTATTTCTTCCTCTGCACCCCTGCACTCATATTTTGAGCGTGATTCATTGGCCAAAAAGAGAAAAATCACCTGATAACCAGATAATTTACAACATATTTCAAAATGTGTAGCATATGTCATATGTCAACAAAAGGTGGTGTACAGATGTTACAGCGTTAAAGATGATGTGCTGTTCCGATCTAGAAGCGCTTTTCATTAAAGGGGTCATATGATGTGATTTCAAGTTTTCCTTTCTCTTTGGAGTGTTACAAGCTGATTGTGCATAGATAAGATCCCTGAAGTTGCAAAGACTAAAGTCTCAAAACCAAAGAGATATTCTTTATCAAAGTTAAGACTCTGCCACGCCCCCCTAAAACGGCTTGTTCTAACACACCCCCACATATCTACCTCACTATGTGGCAATATTTGCATAATGCCGCCCAAATGTGCATGCAAAGAAAGAAGGTTTCAGTAACCGCAGTTAGTGTTGAAGCAGTCATGTCAGGGAGACGCTGTGTTTTTCTAGGCGAAAGCAAAAGCACTTAATTTGGTCTTTCGAAAGTAGATGCATTAAGATTACTTACAACAGAACAGCAATGCATTTTATGGACGACCGGTTCGTGAACCTAGGAGAGGAGGTAATTCTGACTTTGCTATGACAATCTGGTGCTTCTGAATCAGCTACTGTTTTGTTATTAGTTTAAGTATTTATAATATAAGTTTTTTGAACATTAAAGCATGTCAACATATTCTGTTACACCAAATACACAAAATAATGATCTTTAAAAAAGCATCATATGACCCCTTTAACTGTAAGCCGTTCTATTCATCGTGGGAGTTTCACTCGTTCATTCTCGTGAGTCTTTACATTCCTCCGCAAGCGCACGTGAGCTCAGCTTTACAGAAACTAAATGAGTTTTAGTGTAGATTTGAAACTCCCATTCTAACACCCCACACCCGCTCTGAACATCTCTCCACACAACCATTAACACCTTGTAGCGCCTGCGTAGGATCAACTCCACCATCATCCCGGTCCCAAAGAAACCCAAGATAACAGGACTTATGGTGCTTTTCCACTGCGTGGTACGGCACGGCACAGTTCGGCTCGGCACGGTTTGTGTTTCCACTGCAGTTCAGTACCGCTTTAGAGTGGGCGGGATTATTCACATGTCGTAATAGTTGCGCCGCCTCTACTACCACGACTCCTAAAAAAACGTTTTCATTCTGTGTCGCCCCATCAAGCTCTCGCTGGATCCGCTCCTCTGCTATCAACGAGAGGAACGTCTTCTTCCGCAACAGACAACAAAACTTTTTGGTTGTTTAAAAAAAAGGTGCGCTCGATCCAAACAGTTGCGTTCCATCCTTCGCTGGCTGTGCTGATTTAAGTCTAACGGTTCTTTTGTGTTTGTGTCGCAAGTTCAGTGACGCAGGTAGTGACGATTCTCTCCGGCCAATCCGTGATCAGCAGAGTTAACACGTCACGTTTTGGTAATGGTACGGTTCACTTGGAACCCCAATCGAGGTGGTACTAAAAAAAAGTACCAGGTACTGTACCCAGTGGAAAACCCCCCAAAAGTGAACCGTAC
>NW_015505228.1:1249590-1270588 GCF_001515645.1 Sinocyclocheilus grahami
TTAATGACTACAGACCTGTGGCCCTAACGTCTGTGGTCATGAAGACATTTGAGAGGTTGGTGTTGGCTTATCTGAAGGACATTACTGGACCCTTACTTGACCTCCTGCAGTTTGCTTACCGAGCAAACAGGTCCGTGGATGATGCAGTCAACATTGGACTGCACTTCATCCTGCAACATCTGGACAAAACAGAGACTTATGTGAGGATCCTGTTTGTGGACTTTAGCTCCGCTTTCAACACCATCATCCCAAAACTCCTCCAGACCAACCTAACCCAGCTCTCTGTCCCTAGCGCGACTATCCGTCAATGGATCACCAGCTTTCTGACAGATAGGCAACAGCTAGTGAGAATTGGTAAATTCACATATAACAGCCGCACCACCAGCACTGGCGCCCCTCAGGGTTGCGTCCTCTCCCCACTGCTCTACACCAATGACTGCACCTCTAAAGACCCCTCTGTCAAGCTCCTGAAGTTTGCAGATGACACTACAGTCATCGGTCTCATCAAGGACGGAGATGAATCTGCTTACAGACAGGAGGTTAAAGAGCTTTTCTTTCCCCAGGCAATCTACCTCATGAACAGTTAATGTTCTCCCATTGTTCAATTGAAGTATGTGCCATAACCTTATACTTATTTATCACCCCAAATCCTAGTACATCCCTACAACTTTATTTTATTATATTCCTATTCTATCTATAGCACACCTGTACATACAATTTATTATTTTTTTGTGGTTTATATTTATGCATTTTATTCACATCTTATTTTTATTATCTGTGTGTTGTTGTTGTCTCTGTGTACTGGAAGCTTGTGACACTATAACAAATTCCTTGTATGTGCAAACATACTTAGCAATAAAGCTCTTTCTGATTCTGATATAGTGCAAAATATACTGGGATATGTATCCCACAATGCAATGCACTCGACTTGATCATCTATTTTCCTGTGAAGAACGAACCTAAATTAATATAGCCTTTTTCTATTCTTGACTCACCTTTCTATTGAGACAACTGATAACTGGACACTGAATTAAACAATAAATGTGATAATGTCTTGTGACAATTTTGCATACTACTGTTTGAAAATGCTTACCGTTTTACCTGCTATTAAATAAACAGAAGCCAGTGTACAATATATAGTATAGTGTACAGTACTCAGCAGGCTAGTATGGCATTGCAAAGTCGGTATGAGGTTGTGTAAACCCACCTTTGCTTTGAGCACTTCGGTGTCCATGGCATGGCTGGCCTTGAAGATCTTCTGTGCTTCTTGCTGAGGCCTGTGAGAAGGGAATTTAGCATGTTTCTCATTCAGAGAACAGTTTTTGATGCATGTATACAGTAATTTGTCTTCTGTGTACACACAAACACTCACTGGCTGAGCTGTTTCCAGCGCTGAAAGAAGTCGTGTGATGCCATCTCTGTGGGCTGGAAGAACTTGTTTATGGTAACAGGCAGCTTGAGGGTGAGATTCTGGAGAGCTCCACCATACCTGAAACAACACAACGGCTAAGTAAATCTGTGTATGCTGACTCTTGGTCATAAACTGTTTAAATGCATGCATCTGTTACCTGAACTTGATGTTGAGGAGTGGTGCATCACTGAAGTCAGTCAGACACTCAATGTTGATGACCTGCTGCACCTGAGCACCTCCTTCTATAAGAGGCTCCACTGGTTTAGACTGAACATTGAGCTGTGGGTTCAGTTAAGGAGTTAAACAACAAACCAGCGTACTCTGATGATGTACATGACAAAAATCACAATGTGTATAAGCAAGAATGAACATGAGTTTCATGTGTGGATGTGAAGGATATGAGACTGTAGCTCTCCTGGGCAGGTGACTGTGGTCGTGAACGTTACAAACTGCACTGACGTCTTATTGCCATAGAACAGATAGATCCGCCCTGTGAGGAGAGACAACAGACACAAACCAAAGATCAAAAGGTGTTTAAGCATCAAAAGTTTAATACAGCTTTAAACGGTTCATTAGAATCCGTCCTGTTTAATTTTAATTATTTTTCTGAGCAAAAATGAATGACTATCATACATTTTTACCATGATCAACAGAAGACACACCCACTAAAATGTCATTCAGTGTAACAAGAGTTCATACACCAAAAGAATCTTGTCAGGCATACATTATTAGAAGACATGAAATAATTTTAACATTTTAATTTAAGTTATTTCAAACATTAAAGTAGACACTTTTTTGCATTTAATGTTATCTATTTATATAAAGTAACTTTTGTAAATTAAATTTTATGTAGGCACTAAAATAAGACAGCTCGTCTTTAACCCACAAGCATTTTGAATATCAAGTCAAATATTAACACTGTAACATCCCTTTCAGGTTTTTATAATGCTAAAACAACAGGATAAAAATGAGCAAGAACTGCTGAAATGCGTACGCTGAAACTACAGTCTCTCATAAACGCAGGTTAAAATATAATAAACTTGAAGACATAGTCCAGAAGTCTGCTGACATGGACTTCTAGATGATGCAATTACAATTTTGCAGATGTTGTGACTCACCCAGGTTCTGGCGATATTCAGATTTAATGCCGATCTGAAGCAGCTGATTCTCAAACAGAACTCCGTTGTTCTTGCAAACAAACCTGAGGGCAAGAGATAAGAGTGTGTGTGAGGCAGACAAACATGCAGGGACAGCCAGAAATGGCACTGGTTTTGTAATGGTGCGCTCATGTGTTCTCAGAAAAATCAATAACATGAGCCGCCCACTGGGCAAATTCACCTGGAAAACTCACTTCCAATTTTTTATTTGATCTATAATGGGAGCTTGTGACCATTAGTAAAACAGGTAATTACCAACAGTGTTAGTAAAGGATACAATTAGTTTCTGTCCATGCTAAGGGACTCGGTTAAGTTAAAAATGTAGCAATTATTAACTCAAACAGGCACGTAAAGCCACGCAAATCAACACTGGAACAATGACTTCGCCTTAAGGCAACCATCCGAGGAGCACGTGAATGCAGCATAAGACACAGAGGAGGGTGGGTGCTGAGAGGGTGACAACGGAGACAAGAGACTGTAACCTGAAGCCTAAGTAAAAAAAGACCTCAATGCTCCCGACCGCTGTTTACCATGAATAGGCATGGTCTTGTCTCTTAACATATAAAAAATAAGTATTGGAGCTGTGAACTAGTGTGATTAGCCCAAATATAGCCATGAAGCTTATACGGGACATCAAACAGTAGTATCCACAATGTGCAAGCAGACACAGGCTATTGGTTTCATAGACTCAGAGATCTTGAGTGAGTGTTGACTTACTGCTGACTTTGATTTGATCATTTTTGTATTTAAATGTATTATTTGGTCACCATAATTAATAGTCATAATATAAATCTGAGCTGTCAGAATAACAGAATATAAAACAGCATTCCCCAACATGAAATAAATAATTTTCTCTGCATATAATTTTTTTCAATGTTCCAGAAAGAAGTCTCATAAGCTCACCGATGCTGCATTTATTTGATCAAAATACAGTGAAATATTACAATTTAAAATAACTGCTGCATTTTAATGTTTTAAAAAGTAGTTTAAACCTTTGACAGCATTTTCAGCATCATTACTCTAGTCTTCAGTGTCACATGATCCTTGAGAAATCATTCAAACATGCTGATTTGATGCTCAAGAAACATTTCTGATGATCACTGTTGAAAACATTCTTTGATGAATAGAAGGTACATAAAAGAACAGCATTTGAAATAGAAATATTTTCTAACACTACAAATATCTTTCAGTCACTTTTGAATACTATAATAAAAGTAAATAAATTTTAGTAGTAATAAAAAAGTAATTTCTTAGCAATAAAAAAAATCTTACTGATCCACCCTGACTTTTAGTGTATACTTGACACAAAAAAACTATTGATTAGCAGTTCCCACACTACATGCTTAAGATTAACAGTAATATTTTAAAAACAAAAAAACATTTGTTTGTGGTTATTTTTAACTACATTTTGCATTCTGTCTTCCAGTACAAGAGAAGAAGAAATAATATGAGAAAAGCTGTGGGTGATGGTTGTTTGACTGAAAAGAGGGAGTGAAGTGGGCGAGTGAGCTCTTACTTGTTGAGCAGTTCATCTGACTCAGGCAGAGGAGTGGGATCTTCAGAGACCACAGAGGGGGGAGCAGAGCTGAGAGACCGAAAGCGAAGGATGAAGAGAGAGGAGAGCGGCCCCAGAAGATGAAGAGAGGGGTGAGAAGTGTTAAGTGTGAAAAGGCACAGATGGTTAAAACAGATTAAAGATATTAGAAAGTGGTGAGCCAGTAAAAAGAGAAGAAGTGCAGAGTGAAGCCAAAGGAAGGTAGCAAGAAAGAGGAGAGAAAGAGACAAAGGCAGAGGTTAGTACCGGCATTACATCCGTGGCCAATAAAATGTTAGCAATTAATAATACCACCACACAGCACACAAATAGAAAATACTTCACAGGCACAAACAGAAAAGAACACAACAACATCTATAAATAACCAAAAAGTTAAGTGTTTATATATGACTATTGACTGTCAATAAGTTTTGCTGTAACATATTGACACTGTAGTCTACCACTGGCCCCTTACTCAGAGTCACCAGGACCCTCAGCCAATAGGGAGTCAGAGCTTTCAGTGGGGGGTTCCAGATCTCTGCCATCGTCCAATGAAAAGCAAGGACGTGAGAAGCACATACGTTCACGCATACACACAAACATATGCGCGCACACACCAAAATGAGGGAGATAGAAAAGGGAGGGAAAGAGAAAAAAGAGGCAAGAAAAGAGAAAGACAGTCACATACGCAGCAAGATAAAGGACACGAGATTACACAACATACAAATAGGAAGACAAGAAGAACGAGCGGTAGAAAGTCAAACGACAGAAGAGCAGAAAGCCAGACGGACGTATATACAAGCTCTGAACATGTTAAAATATTAGTGCACTTCACTTCAGTTAAAGCAATAAATTAAAAATAGGATGCTAATGAATGAACTGGATCCTTATTTACCTCAGGAAGCCATCATCATTGACGCCAGTCTCTGAGAAAACATCAACCAATAAGCTGCCTGCGCTGGGAGCGGCAGCAGTAACAGGGTGACCCGCACGGAGCCCCAGCAGATCGGCAGATGGGGACGGAGTGGACTAAAAGAAAGAGAGCATTCATTACATTGGATTTTGGTTTAATAAAGACATGCTAAAGAGCTGAAATGTCTAATTAGAAAACATTTGAATCAGGATGTGCTCAGTGGGTGGGTGTTTTCTTAGATCTATATTTGCTGACTCACTTCCCTGTATGTGTGCATGGCCCCAGTGGCTGAAGTCTGCCACGTACTAGTCTCAGTCTCACTATTACCATTCAAAAGTCTGGGGTCAATAAGATTTTTTTATCTCTTATGCTCGCCAAGATGCATTCATTTGATCATAAATACTATTATTGTGAACACACTACTATTACAACTATTAAGGTCATTGCGCACAGAGTCCAAAATTTGCGTACGTTAAAAAATAAATACGACCTCACGTTGCATCAATCACATTTACACACTGCCTCCGAAACTTTCGTCCATCATAAAAAAACTCGGATCAGGTTTGATTTTCTGCATTTTCGCAAAAAAAAAAGGAAAGACGCATGCGAAAATTTCGGACTCCGTGTGCAAGGACCTCTATTGTGAAATGTTACAATGTAAAAACAAAACTTTTCTATTTGGATATATTTTAACACAAATCTCATCTCTGTGATGGAAAAGCCAAAAACGGTGTCACACGATCCTTCAGAATCATTCTAATATGCTGAATTTTCAATAAATAGAAAGTTAACATGAACAACATTTATTTGAACGATAAAACTTTTGTAAAACTATACATTGCCAATTTTGTTACATTTAATCAGTCCTTGCCGAAAACAATAAATCTTGCTGACCCCCAACTTTTTGACAGCAGTGCCAATATAAAAATTTCAAAGCAGTTTTATCCATATTTCTTTATGTTTCTCACAGCATTAGATGCAGCAATGGCAGAGCTGTCCCCTCCTCTCTCTCCCCCTCCATTGAGTTCTCCTGCCTCTCTCTTTCCCTCCTCTAGCTCGTTCACTGACACGGCTCCTGGTCCCTTCTTCTTTTTCAGCTTGGCCAGGATGGACGACTCTCTTTCTGGGAATGGAGGCATCTCCTCGAGCACTGTGGCCTACAGTTACACACAGTGACACAGATGATTATGCAAATAAATGGTGAGACACAAATCAACAAAGTGCGTGCAAAAGAGCGTGATCTCACCAGGACATCAGTGCTGGCGATGGAGGACAGTTTGAGATACTCCACAGCTCTCTGCTGCAGCTCG
This sequence comes from Sinocyclocheilus grahami, assembly GCF_001515645.1. NCBI lineage: Eukaryota > Metazoa > Chordata > Actinopteri > Cypriniformes > Cyprinidae > Sinocyclocheilus > Sinocyclocheilus grahami. Next base: position 1,255,916 of record NW_015505228.1, read on the forward strand.
ACATCACTGTTCCTGATCTGGCTGTCAGAGCGCAGCACTTCCTGAATGGTGCTCTTTGTCTCCGGGAACAGATTAATGAACTTAATATAGGCAGAAAGCAGCAGGGCACGTGTGGGCACTGAACACAGGTGAAACTTAGAGTGGAGCAGGTTAAACTGAACCAAAGGACTAGTGAGATAGAAGAATTTGACAATTTGATGAATTTCAGATTATAGGAAAGATGACAGAAAAAGTAAAAAAAAAAAAGAAAAAAGAAAAGAGGACAGCATTAGTACAGCACACATCCAAAGTGTGATGTCATAAAACGCTAATATAAAAAAACTCACCTGGAGCGAGGATCACCTGCTATAAGGTTACCAAACTCTCCCAGGATGTAGCCTCCAACCTTTACCATGTTCTCATGACAAGCTGGAGCCTGCAAAGCCTGTGGAAATTGAAAAAAAAAAGAAAAAAAGAACAGAGTTGCATGAAGTATCGTAATGATGGCGGAAATCAATTTTCTGAATGTGTATAAGAAGTGACAATTTGAACATCTGGTGTCATTTACCTCAAAGACTGTCTTGGCTGCATATCCCTGCACATCGTCACGATTGATGACGATCTGGATGACGCGGTACCACACTTCCTCACTGACGTAATCCCCAGCAATGCGGATTAGGTTCAGAATGGTATCCACATACCAGGAGTAGTCTACTGCATATTTCTCTGCCAGGATGGCCACCTTCAGTACCTACAGACACAGCAGTCACACATTAAAACAACGACCTGTGACTGAAAAGACATGGAAGAAATTAAGAGAGACGCACCATTTCCTCTCTGATGGAGTAGTCGGCTGTTTCCAGGTAACTCAGCATCTCGGCGACAATCTGCTTGGCATTGCTGCGGTCACACATGGCGTAGAGGAGGTCTGCAGCTCTCTGACGCACACTGACATCCCTCTCAGTCTGCCAGCAGAATAAACAGAATTAAATGGTTATAAACAGTGTCCATGAATAATAAAAGGATGAATCTGCCATTAAAAAGCCTTTTTATTGCTGCAAAAAAGAGAGATCTTGTTTTGTAAGAATGCAGAATCTATCCACTTACCTTCAGGGCATTAATGACTGTCTCTATGTGCGTTTTAACTGCCTCATGGGAAAACTCGGAGCTGGCAAGGGTGCACATGCTTTCCAGGGCCAGGTAGCGCAGGTTGGTCTCTCTATGCTGTAAGAACTGTCCCAGCTGGTTACATGCCCGCACAAGAAGATTCGGCTCGCTGTTGTGAAACAGGCCATGAAGAAAGTTTGAACACAACAGATAAATGCTTAATACAGACAAAATATTTGAAACACCCTATCAGATCATTTTAAACAAAGCGATTATTTAAGAAATACACAAAAAGAACAAATTTTTAATAAAAATATATGAATCCATATGTACGAAAATTGTTCCTAAAATGACCTGTGCATTTTTAATTATTTGTGAAGTTTCTAAAGGGGGGGAGGGGGGAGAAATGGAGGCAACTTGCACCTGTCATAATGAATGATGAGAGAAATGGCTTCAAATAGGATGGCATTCTTGGCATTGGAGTGCTGAACCTTCTTGGATTTGGGTGGCTCTTGGGCTTTGTTGAGGATAGTTTCCAGACACTCCACCAGCCGTCCCTTCACGGCACCGTCCTCAGGCGGTGGGTAGCACTGCAGAAGTCGCAGCAACTTGCAGGACAACCATGGAGCAGGAACGAAGTAGTAGGTGTAGTCCTGCAGGTCAGTGGAGGCTGAAGACACAATCTGAGAATGGAGAAAAAAAACAAGAACGAATCAAAGATAAGAACTAGGGCTGGGCAAGTTAATGCGTTATTATCGCATTAACGCATTAATTGATTAATGCCGACACTTATTTTATCGTGCGTTAACAGTTTTTTTATTGTTATTAAAGTCCATTGCTCACGGGCTCTGAATACACATACAGACAAGCCTAGGGTCACAGGAGGGGTGGGATGTTGATCAGTACTGGCTTGGGATGGGTGTCGTCACGCGTCTCAACCAATGAGAGCATTTGGGGAGGGCCTAAGACTGCAGGAGCGCTCACAACTTCATAAGCGGGAAATAGGAATTTTCCGATAGCACGTGAAGATGGCAGAGAAGCGCTCTCACTCAGCACAGTGGAGTGCATCGTTTTGTTAACTTTGTGGTTCATTATTTTGAGTCGTTTGGGACGCGGTACACGACCCTCTCACAATATATTGCTTTACACCGACACTTATTTTATCGTGCGTTAACAGTTTTTTTATTGTTATTAAAGTCCATTGCTCACGGGCTCTGAATACACATACAGACAAGCCATGGGTCACAGGAGGGGTGGGATGTTGATCAGTACTGGCTTGGGATGGGTGTCGTCACGCGTCTCAACCAATGAGAGCATTTGGGGAGGGCCTAAGACTGCAGGAGCGCTCACAACTTCATAAGCGGGAAATAGGAATTTTCCGATAGCACGTGAAGATGGCAGAGAAGCGCTCTCACTCAGCACAGTGGAGTGCATCGTTTTGTTAACTTTGTGGTTCATTATTTTGATACGCGGTAACACACTGCCCTCTCACAATATATCACTTTACAGATCTATCACTTTTGCCGCTCAGAAATGTTCACGCAATCATGCTGCACGTATCAGACTACATACGTACTGCGCCCGAGCACAACTGAACCGTGCTCTGGCCCACCTCTTCCAACAGAGCTAGTGCCGGCTAAACGAACCGCGGCACGGAGCCAGGCCGCGGTTCGTTTCACACTAGTCAAACAAACCGGGCTTTGGGGGTCAGACATGCTCGGGCACAGTTAAGATTGCCTAGTGTGATACAACCTTATTCTCCCGCCCGCACTCGCACTTGCCCATCAAGTGTTGTCCCACGCTGCACTCTGCTGCGTTAGGTCCTGCGATAGTGCAGGTCTCTACCACGGTTGCCAACTCTCGCAAGACAAATAAGCAGCCGCAGCTTCAAAAACAAAAATCAGCAAACTGCAACAAAAGTGGGAACAAAACTCATCTCCAATCACCTGTGAGCAAAACAGGATTGGACAGATGGAAAAGGAGAAAAACACAAGAGCTTCAAAGGGGAGCTGTAACATAGCCACATATTTATAGCCTACTAAAATATAGGCTATTCGAACCATATTTACTCTTAGTAGGGATGCTCCAATCGATCGGCCGAAGATCGGTATTGGCCGATAATCACATTTTATGACTTGATCGGTACTCACTACACTTGGCCGATCTCACGAACCGATTGCAATTTGATGACGACGTACATGATGCGTGGGGACATAAATGATTTGGCGCCGCAGTCATGCCATCGCCAGTGTGGAGATGCTATGACGTTTGAGAAACAATGAAAAAATCGCTATTTGTCCTGTATGTTTTTCATGATGATATGATGAATGGATGGTTAATTTTTAACAGCAGATTCAGTGACGTTAGAGCTGATCTGCTCCTCACTGCACATGTCTGCGGTGTGTTACGGCTCCACGGAAATCGGAGCGCCTCTCTAGTCAGTGCTTGTGTTAATACCGGCCAGCCGCGAAACTTTCTGAAGCGGCTCTCTGCGTTGCTTGGCTAAAAATAGTCTTTTGTGAGTTGTCCCAGTGTGGAGGACGGAACAAAACCTCATCGGAGCCGTAATATCTTCTTTGGCCATATTAGCCTACTCAATAGCATTAACACAGGCTTTACTCCTTTCAAACTTTATCTGGAATGTCACCGTTTCTGTCACTGCAACTTCCCGATCAGGCGAACGAACACACACACACGAAATCGTCTGCATCATGAAAAAAAATTATTAAAAAAAAATTTAGTTAATATTTGCATCATTTATGATTTATTTTATCCACCCGCGACCCACCCGCAAATAATCAGAAATCATTTTTTATTACCCGACCCATGGATATAGGAAAAAGCTAAATAAGTTTGCTGCGTAAATCATACAGACTTACTGAAAATGCAAATGAATTCTCTGCCAGCAGGAGGTGCTTTAAAGCGGGAGAAACAGAGACTTCCCGATCAGGCGAACGAACACACACACACGAAATCGTCTGCATCATGAAAAAAAATTATTTAAAAAAAATTTAGTTAATATTTGCATCATTTATGATTTATTTTATCCACCCGCGACCCACCCGCAAATAATCAGAAATCATTTTTTATTACCCGACCCATGGATATAGGAAAAAGCTAAATAAGTTTGCTGCGTAAATCATACAGACTTACTGAAAATGCAAATGAATTCTCTGCCAGCAGGAGGTGCTTTAAAGCGGGAGAAACAGAGGTTTCCCTGGTAACGGCTGTACACAAAGCAGCGCTGAACTCACAATCGCTGCTTTATCAGGCATATAACATGCAAGATGAAATGAAAATGACATTGAACATTTTCTAAAGATAGTCTTCCTTCAGAAATACAGTGATATAAAAACACTGCACCTCGTTTTGATTTTTAAACGTGCAGTACATGCTCATGTTTATTCAACGAAGCCCACAAATAAATAAATGTACGGGAAACACATCCCACAGCACAACCACCTGAGCCCAACTTCAGTCTACTCATCACCTTAACTTTAACTGCGTTTGTAGCCGGCGCCATAGCCAGACTGATAAACAAACACAGACCTGAAGTTAACTCCGGGGCGGGCCAGGCGGGTGCACCCGATGAAACCGTATATATAAAGCTTGAAGCATCAGAATCGGTATCGGACGATCACCCTAAGAAAGCGGTACTCCGTATCGGCTGCAAAAATCGATCGGAGCATCCCTAACACTTAGTATTAGTATAGGATTACTTGTTTTTTTATTACAGCCCGTGATAAATAATACATTACAAAAACATTGTAAAAATTACTAATTAGGCTAAAAGAAAGTCATCCCACTCCTCTGTCTACTTCTATCTTCGCTTGGATTACAGCGTCACGCGCCTTCATTTTGAATGTGATTTTTCTCCAATGAGGGGGAGGAGGGGGCGGAACATTTGACAAATTACACTGCAGCACTTATATCATTGTACTGGTTGGCTATTAACTACGAGCAGACAAAGTGTCATTCAATGCATTGGAAAATATGGCGAACATAAATAAAGAAACAAAGTTGCTTGTCAGATTTCCCTAACAAGCAAACAAATTTTTTAAAATAAGCCCAAAAATCGCAACCCGCGACCCATGATATTTTCACGCAACTTTTCAAAAAAAGAAGCCCAAAGTCACGTATTAAAACGCAGACTTGGCAACTCTGGTTTCTACTCGGAAGGTGCCTGTTATAATGTTATGATCAAGGCTCTGGACTCTGAGCATAGGCTAACTTGTTATTCTATAACAAACTATAAAATATTTTCTATAAAAACGTTAATGCCCTGTCAGTGGCAAATAGCTTTGGTTTTATATTTAATTTTATTACATTAATGTTTATAAGTTGAGATTTACAAGAAATATTTTAACTGCTACTATGTAAAAGGAATCCTGCTGTAAAAAAAGCACCTTATTTGTTTAAAGTGTTTGCAAACCAAATGTTATTGCACTTTTGTTCATATAGCAGTACTTTTAAATGAAAAAAGTGCCCAATACACTACTTTTGAATGCATTATTGAATTTTGTGCACAACAGTGCAATTTAATCACGATTAATCGCATGAAAATCATGCGATAAATAGCGATTAACAATTTTAATCGTTGCCCAGCACTAAGAAGAACACATAAATCTGGGGCTGCAAAGAATAGAACATTTCATAAAATTGCTGTCAAGTGAATTTTTTAAGAGGCAAAACATTGCAAATAAAGATTAAAAACCTGCTACACAACTATGAAAAGCTGGCAGAATTAACCAACAACAGACTTTTGCTGTGAGTACAAAAAAAATTAGCACTTTAAAATAATAAGTAATGCATTTTAAAGAAATGTTAACCCAACCAATTTTAAATGTTAATCTAAGAAATATTTCTATTGTTATTCTTTTTACACAATGAACATTTTATATTTAAGTTAAATATACATTAAGGATCAAATTCATTTGATCAAAAATATAGTAAAACAGTAATATTGTGAAATATTATTACAGTTAAAAACTAAAATATATATACTGCTCAAGAAACATTTCCTATTATTATCAATCTTACAGCTGTGCTGCTAAATATTTTTGTGGAAATTGATTTTTTTCTTCAGGATTCTTTGATGAACAAAGTTTAAAAGAACAGCATTTTTTTTCTAAATTGATTTAACCTATTTATTATGCCCTTGCTGAATAAAAGCATGCATGCATTAATTCATTCATAAAAAGCATTTGCATTCCCACCAACCTCACAAACCCCCAAGGGACTGCAACCCATTCATGAATCTCTGGTCTATAGGCTCATATAAATACATACGTGCACGCACACACACACACACACACACACACACACACACACTGACCCTGCTGAGTCGTGACACAGCAAGCGACACACAGGTCTTGAACTCATCCGGGTTCTTCTGGCTGAGACAGGTGATCAGGGAGATCGCAGCAGTGACCACACCCTGAGAAAATAACAGATTCAGAAATCAGTAAGAACCCTTTTAAAATGCAACAACCACAAAAAACATGCTGATCTATAAATGTGTATATCTTACATACATCAACAGATATGTGTATGAACATCATGAGGTTGTGGTTTCTATGTGCCAGACTCACCATGTGCTGGTCATTGAGCAGGTGCACCACTCTAGAGGTCCATTCTCCCATGAGCACCAGGTCTGGGGAGGTCTTATACAGACGGAGCAGACAGAGAGCAGCTGACTGCTTTACACTGTCCATCGTGTCCCTGTCATTACAATAGGAACTCCATCAGCCATCTATAGCAACATGCGTCTGCTCAAACAATTAAGGGTGCTTTCACACCTGTAGATCAATTGCTTTGTTCCGAAACAGGGATTAAAATTATTACAATATTGCTTTTTATTCTTGGTGCGGTTCGCTTTTACACAGCAAAGTATCTAAACTGACCAAATTTGTTAATACAAGTCACGCACGAGTAAACTGTTGTCTCATTGGTCAAAGTTCAATGGTTTATTTTCCAGGATTCCACTTAGCTGTCACGGCTGTCACTCGTCAGGGTGGAACGATAACAGCTTCGCGGGCTTATTGTTGTTGTTTTGTTTTTTTTGTAGCTTTCCTTATATTAATTTATAATTTTGAGCAGAAGTTCAGGATTCATCGGGAAAACATTTTTAAAATGCACCTACTAGGAAGAAGAGCAATAAGACGGCATTATAAAATGAAAAAGTGCGCTTTTTTATTTGGAATGGGCGAAGACGTGCTCACCCACAGACATTCACAGGTTCATTTTGAAGTATTAGCAAAACAACAAAGCTCATGCTTTTCACAGAACTTACGTAATTACCCATTATACATTGTGATATAGCCTGGTTCGTTGGTCCGTTAGATCGGATTGCTTTCTCACTACAACCGAACCGCCCCAGTTTGTTTTCAATCGAGCCGAGACCACCTCGTTCAGGCGATCTCGGACCGATTGTTTTGGCACAGATCCGGGCGCGATTGCCGTGTTCACATATGCCCAAATGAACCGAGCTAAGCAGGGGAAACGCGCCAGGTTCTGAAACAACGGGCAAGGTGTGAAAGCACCCTAAGGCAAGACACTACATATTTTTAGGAATAAAACGTGTGTGTGTGTATGAATTAAATAATTAAATGTGTATTTTGGATGTTTTATTTCCACTAGTTTAAAGGAAAACAAGTTATGGAAGCAAAATAGCACAAATTCTCAAAATTGACCAGTGCCTAAAAAAAACAATGGGTTTTGCCTATAGTGACTTGCTAGAGTATAGCAAGTTTATATATAATATAAAGCATAGGTTATAACTGGCAATAAAAACCCAAATCATAATCTCAAATACTGAACACAAGAAAGCATAATTTCACTTTTCTTACATGACACACCACAAATAGACACTTCCTTTTTTATTAATCCTCTTTTTCTCCTCATGCAAGGTCCTTCAATCTAAATTCCTTAACCTGAATCCATAACTTTTGCCCTCTCACTCAATCCTTCCAGCCCAAAGTTGCTCACCCAGCCACAAGGATGCGAGGAATCTCTCCGGCGAAGGCCTCGGCCATCTCTCTGCTGCCGACGTTGGCGATGCAGTGCAGAGCCAGACACATGAAGGTGGGGTTTCGGCTGGACAGGTCGTTCTTGATGGCATTGTTAATCAGCCTGATCAGTTCACTGTTACTGTTCACCAGCACAGAGATGAACAAATATCCCTGGAGCACAGAAAAAGAGGAAGGAAGAAAAGAAAGCGGATGGTTATGATCTCTGTTTTGCACACACTCTGACTCAGGCCAAATGAGTCTATGGTAAAGCTGAAATGAAGACAGCGTCACTGAAGAACCGTCATCTTCAAACAGGCTCAGAGCGGCAGCCCTGCGAGCTCTGTGGATAAGCACTAAACCACGAGAGAGAGATGTTCCCCCTGACTGAGCTAATGTGTCTCCCTTGCTGCTGCCAGGGTTAAAGCTCTCTTGAATTGCTTCTTTTCCACTCTCACTGCATCGTGACATTGTACGCGATTTTAAAGTCGGGAGGTTTGGAGGAATGTGTCTTGCAAGATGATCAGAATCATCCGAATTCTACTATAATCAGATAGCAAAATTCAATCATTTGCTCCATTTAGTGTATTGCAACTCCATTATTAAAGTTCACTGTATGTATGTTGTTATATTAAAAAACTAAATGAAATAACAGAAAAAAAACCCTTCTGCAGCAAAATTCAGCATCCAAGACATAGCATATCATGTATTAGAAGAGCAGTGGAATTTTCCAGCTAATGGATGCGTTGAAACGGTTAGCTGTAGGCTGTGACTCGTTGTTTAGTTTGAGAGACCAAATCTTACCACACAGCAGGCCACTCGGTGACCTAAATCAGGTTTGGAATCCATTTTAATGTGCTTATAAGCCATATTTTAAGATTCACAGAAAACTGTAAGATGCTGTAGTGAAACTGTTTAGAGTTCTATATAAGGAAATTGGTGTTTATTTGAGTGAAGAACCTTTGCTGAATTTTTGGGCTGGGCTCACAGGAAACTGAATATTGTATTGAATGTATTTGACCCGTATGGGAGGAGTAGGTCAAAACGTGGTGACATCACCACATTCTTCAGCATTATAATACAACGTCTTGCAGTGAAAAGGACTTTAACAAAGGGCTAACAAGATGCATGACCTCAACTTATTTCCAGTTTATGGCAGTATATAAAATTGCAACAGAAAGCAAAAGATCTGGTGTGCTCGACAACCGTTCCACAATTCATTAGCACTATGTAAATCTCCTTCATTTTGCCATGTACAGCATTATCCAAAAGCAAGGCCATGTGGAGTTTAGTGACAACACATGTTGTTGTCTAGTTTGCATTGTAAATGTTATTTTAATGCTTTTCCTTTTCAAGGAAAATGATAAGCGGACTCAAAATGGCACTCAGTTTGTTGTCCTTTTTGTACCGAAACATGCTCAGATTGGCCAGATTCTGCCCGGCTTCTGTCAATGTTACCCTGTGGAGAGCTGTGTGGCTGATGGGAGTGTGGCTGCTAGAGTGGGTGTTTGATCAGCAGGAGATAATTAGACCTCATGGTAGGTCTACATGGCATGGAGTGCCACTAAGCCTCTTTGACAAGCTAAAAACACATCTGTTGCTGACTCTCACTCGCTATGGCCACGCTCATTAGATGTTCACATCTAGAAAAGACAACTTTCACAAGGGTAAAACTGCAGAGTAATAAACTTCAGATACTTCTGCAACACTAATGTTCAAAAGTTTGGGGTCAGTAAGATTTAAAAAAATTAATCATCTCTTAAGAAGTGAGATCTGAAAGAAGTCTCTTTATTCTCAACTAGGCTGCATTTATTTGATCAAAAATACAGTAATATTGTGAAATCTAAAGTTGTTAAAAAATGCAATTAATTCCTGTGATGACAAAGCTGAATTTTCTGCAGCCATTACTCCAGTCTTCAGTGTCACATGATCCCTTCAGAAATCATTCCAATTTGCTGATATACTGCTCAAGAAAAATTTCTAATTATTATCAATGTTGAAAACAGCTTAATATTTTTGTGGAAATATTTTTGGATAAATAGACAGTTCTACAGAACAGCATTTACATACAACAGAAATATTTTATAACATTATAAATATATTTTCTGTCACTTTTGATTAATTTAATGCATTCTTTCTAAATTCAAAAAAAAAATTTTTTTAAATCCCCAAACTTGAAATGGCAGTTTATATTGACAGTTACACCTCAGAGGCTGTTAACACTGCACACTGGAGCTGTTTGTTAACAGTCTAGTCAATATCCTGCATACCATTTGCCCAATAATTACTTCCATGTCTCTATGCAGACATAAGGGAGTATTTCTCATTGAAAAAAGAATGAGAAAACTGAAAACATTTAGCCTCTGCTGAGGTTCATTCGTGATATCTTGTCATGGTCATGAGGAGTGTCAGATAACAAGGGTGTAAAAGGCTTTACAAACTATAATATGTTTGTGTATATGCATTGTTCAAAACTCCATATGTTGGCTTATTAACCAGTCAATGCATTGTGAATGCCATATGAATGCCAGGATACATAAATGGATGAATTCAGACACTACTGCACTTTGTGTATCTTACAATCCCGATATGATACTATTTCCTATACAGTTGTCATGTTTTGCATAACTTCCTTACACCTTTGGCCACTTCACTGGCCAAAACTGTAATTAATCTGGCAGTGAGCAGCAGTAAATTGTGCATTGCAATAACTTATCACACATATACATGCTTACACAAAGTCAACAGTGTTAAAATTACAACAAAAAAAAACTAATTTAAGATTTTAATATACACAGACACACGGCAGGATATTTTGAGACGGTTCCACTCACAATCTGTTTCTCAGTGTACTTGTTGGAGCTGAGCAGGTTGACAGCCTCCATGTGGCCGAAATCAATATCATGGCCCAAAAGGAAGATGAAGAGCAGCTTGCACACATACTTCTTCTTGCTGTATCCATCCAAAGCCTTGTCTCCTTTAAATTTTGAGCGGATGTTGGCCAACTCTTTATTTATGCGCTTGATCTCGGCCTCCTTACTCTTACCTGAGGAGAGAAATAAAAAACAGGATTTCAGCTGACACTGCAGAGCAGTTAGTTATCACTGGGTGATCTGAACATATCAGGAGACAACACAAGCTGACAAAATGCCCGGCTGCTGTTGATATCTTGCCTCAAATGGAGATAGCAATTTGCATTTACCACAGTACAGCTTAGACAGTATAACTAGACTGTGAGCCCTTTAGGCATGAAAAAAATATGCATATTTCCCTGCCTTTATTTTCACATTCAATTACTCTTGTATAAAACTATATTTAAAAATAGGGATGCACCGAAACGAAAATTCTTGGCCAAAGCCGAACAAAATGAAACATTGCCAAAATGTGCTTTTTACTGTTTTGTCCTGCTTTTCAAATAAAAAATCAATTACAAAACAACAATTTAAAAATATTTACTTAACACTGAACATTTTATAACATTCTAGCAGACATTATACCAACAAATCACAATTTAACTTAAAATGAATAAGTTAGTAAAATAATATTTTTGGCCATTTTTGAGACTTGAATTAGGCATGCATGTTTTACTGTACAAATAAAGGTAACCTTGCTGAGCAGAAGATACTTCTTTTAAAACATTAGAATATATTACAGATCCCAATTTGAACACTATGTGTGAATGTTATAATAAATGTACCGTATTGGCCCGAATATAAGACGACCTTGATTATAAGACGACCCCCCTTTTTCCAGATGTACCAACAATCACATTAAAAAAAAAATACACTTTGATATACCATTAAAATAAAAAAAAACATGAATTAGGACATTTAGGCTATCCATCTAATAGTAGCCTAACAAAATCGTATTAACAGTAGAAGTTAAATCTTACTGTAGTCTTCAAATCTGGGTACTGTCTTATGTTTTAAAATCACAAAGGGAGTTTGGTCCCATCAGGCTAACGTGACAGTCACGACTCATGCAGCTGTAAGCTTTTCTTGTTCTTTTGTTTTTACTCACGATCTTTACAACACGCATTACATTACGTATTTCATGGCACACTCGTTTCATGCGTATTTGGTGCCACCTATTTCTGTGGGTGTATTATTGACATGTCAAAGTCTAGAGCCTGAATATAAGACGACCGCATTTTTTCAGATGTATTTCCACCCCAAAAAAAACATCGTCTTATATTCGGGTCAATACGGTATTAATAGAGCTGTTGTAGGGTCATTATTATTATCATTATTATTGTCTTACTTTTTTATTTTATTGTTCAGAACAACAGTAAAATTACAATACTAGCATCTATAGCTGTTGCTTTTACTCGGCTTTTATTTTGGCAGAAAAACGCAGAAAGATCTCAGTGCATCTTTTTGTTGACAACAGCATGCAGATTTATAAATGATTCATTACGAATTTGGGAAGATGTTTGTCGCATGTATCACATTGTCATATGCCTTTAAAAAAAAAAAAAATCGCAAAAATGTTACTGAGCAAATGACGAGTAACAAGTTCAGCACAGATTTTCCTCGTGCTTTGGACTTTGAACCCTGGCACCACGAGCTCGTGCAGCACTGTCAGAATACATGCAATTCGTGCGTGCATTAGAAAATATAACATTTTGCAGTTTATTTACTAATCGTTTGAGGCCATTTCACGATTTCAATCATCATACAGTAACCTAACCACCAGCATCAGCCTCCTCTTCTTCTCACCGGAGACATGTGATGCAGCACTAAACAGTCTCTCGCTGTCAGTGCTTTGTGCTTGTAATGATTTCTGCATCTTTCTCTGTTAGTTTTAAATACTTTTACACTGCCGACATGTTTGCTGCATTAGTGCGTGCCTCTATATTTAATCGCGTTAGTTATTGTTCGGTACATATTATTCAGCGAAAGAGATTTTTTTGCTATTTTCGGCATTTCGCTTGCAGAAAATTAGGTGCATCCCCCAAAACAAAAAAAAGCAGTCTTATATGTAAATAAAAAAAATACATTACCAATTTACAGATTTACACATAAAGTTATGGTGTGTGATTGTCACTATTATGAAAGTTGGTGCGTTGAGAATGAAATAAAAGGAGGGCCAAAGGAGCAGGTGATGATAAATAAAGAGGACAGGAAACCAGGAAAGACCACAGGAAATAGCAACACATTCTTCAGGGGTATGGGGTTGAACAGGATAAAGATTAAGTGCCAATGTGTTTAGAAAAAAAGTTTTCACAAAGGTCTAGCAAAACCAAACCACACAATACAAATATTACATTTGATTTAGATTTCTTATTTGCTCCAATGTTACTCATGCACAACGGATGAATATTCACACTGCTTTGTATATGCACTTTTCAAGAAAGGATCTGATGACATTCTGCTGTGCTGACACATGAGATAATGCTAGAAGGAAAATAAATCCTTTGCTAAGTGTAAAAAAACCTTGTACTGCTTGTTATGTTGAACAACTTTGCATATAAGTGCTATTTTGGTGCAATATAGCGTAATATGAGGGTCCTGAATCAATCCCGGGGTTCTTACAAAAATATATTTCCTATGCACAAGTCAAACTAACTTTGCCCATACACGCATTAGGGCTGGGAGATATGAGCAAAAATTCATGTCTCTATTTTTTGGCTGATTTGCGGTATACGGTATATATATATATATATCTCTCTGCATTTTTGTATTAGGATTAAACAAATAAATAAAGTGAATGTAACCATGTAGGCATATATTATGTGCTAAAAAATGGTTAAAAATCACATTATATTCTAACACTGTTACATTGCAATCTAAGAACAAAAAATAATGCTTTTAAAGCAGAAGTTAAATTTACTAAACTAAAAATTTAAATAAAAAAAGCACAGAATAATTTAGCAAAAAGGCTATTTTGATTACCCCATTAGAGTCACTTTACAGTTAGTGTTATACAAATACTTCAGTGTTTCCCACAGACTTGCACTCTATTTATGTACATATATATATATATGCAAATTCATTCTCTGGCAGCAGGAGGCGCTGTTGGAGTGGTAGAGATCGAGGTTTCCCTGGTAACGGCTGTACACAATGCAGCGCTCCGCTCACAAACGCTTCTTTATCAGACATTACATGCAAGATGAAATGAAAATGACATAGAAAATTTTTCTGAACAGTCGGTTTCCTTCAGAAATACAGTGATATAAAAACACCCACAACAGGTTTTTTGATTTTGAAACATGCAGTGATCATGTTTATTCAACGAAGTCAAAGCCTTTTGGAAAATATATTTGTGGCGGACAGTTTTGATATTGTGGCGGGCACCACAAATAAATCATAGTATGAGAAACACTGCACTTACTTGCATGTTTAAAATTCTACATATGCCACATCTATTGTCCAACTACAAATATTTCAGCAAAATGTATATTTTAGTTATTGCGCTTAGGGGTCGACCGACATGTGTTTTTCAAGGCCAATGCAGATACCGATTATTACAGATCAAGTAGACCGATAACCGATATTTTGAAGCGATATATATGTCTGGTGTAAAAATGAAAATGAATGTCAAAATTAAGAATAACAAGGGCTCTGACAAAAACTGCCTT
>NW_015505228.1:1271343-1272488 GCF_001515645.1 Sinocyclocheilus grahami
ATATATATATGCAAATTCATTCTCTGGCAGCAGGAGGCGCTGTTGGAGTGGTAGAGATCGAGGTTTCCCTGGTAACGGCTGTACACAATGCAGCGCTCCGCTCACAAACGCTTCTTTATCAGACATTACATGCAAGATGAAATGAAAATGACATAGAAAATTTTTCTGAACAGTCGGTTTCCTTCAGAAATACAGTGATATAAAAACACCCACAACAGGTTTTTTGATTTTGAAACATGCAGTGATCATGTTTATTCAACGAAGTCAAAGCCTTTTGGAAAATATATTTGTGGCGGACAGTTTTGATATTGTGGCGGGCACCACAAATAAATCATAGTATGAGAAACACTGCACTTACTTGCATGTTTAAAATTCTACATATGCCACATCTATTGTCCAACTACAAATATTTCAGCAAAATGTATATTTTAGTTATTGCGCTTAGGGGTCGACCGACATGTGTTTTTCAAGGCCAATGCAGATACCGATTATTACAGATCAAGTAGACCGATAACCGATATTTTGAAGCGATATATATGTCTGGTGTAAAAATGAAAATGAATGTCAAAATTAAGAATAACAAGGGCTCTGACAAAAACTGCCTTCCCCGCCACAATATCAAAACTGACCGTCACAAACAGATTTTCCAAAAGGCTTTGACTTAGTTGAATAAACATGAGCACTGCATGTGTCAAAGTCGAAACCCGGTGCTGGTGTTATATCACTGTATTTCTGAAGGAAACCGACTGTCTTCAGAAAATTATGGATGTCATTTTCATTTCATCTTGCCTGTAATGCCTGAGCAGCGTTTGTGAGCTGATGAGCGCTGTTTTGTGTATATTGGGGAAACCTCGATCTCTCCTGCTCTACGAATACCTCCTGCTGGCAGAGAATGAATTTGCATATATATATATATATGCCGCCATATAACACTGCTTCTGTTATGAACATCATTCATAATATAAAGAGCATTAGAATGACGTTTCTTTATTCACTATTTAATGCTCCTATAACTTTTATTAGGGTAAAAAAAACAGGAGGGACATGATGATATTTAATATTTTTACACACCAGAGGCTTTTAAATGTAGTGTAAATCTAAAATATGCGTGCCATAGAGAATGTACAAATGGTTAACATTGTTTG
>NW_015505228.1:1272498-1330777 GCF_001515645.1 Sinocyclocheilus grahami
TAGAGCCTGAATATAAGACGACCACATTTTTTCAGATGTATTTCCCCCCCCAAAAAAACATCGTCTTATATTCGGGTCAATACGGTATTAATAGAGCTGTTGTAGGGTCATTATTATTATCCTATTTTGATTACCCCATTAGAGTCACTTTACAGTTAGTGTTATACAAATATTCCCACAGACTTGCACTCTATTTATGTACATATATATATGCAAATTCATTCTCTGGCAGCAGGAGGCGCTGTTGGAGTGGTAGAGATCGAGGTTTCCCTGGTAACGGCTGTACACAATGCAGAGCTCAGCTCACAAACGCTTCTTTATCAGACATTACATGCAAGATGAAATGAAAATGACATAGAAAATTTTTCTGAAGACAGTCGGTTTCCTTCAGAAATACAGTGATATAAAAACACCCACAACAGGTTTTTTGATTTTGAAACATGCAGTGATCATGTTTATTCAACGAAGTCAAAGCCTTTTGGAAAATATATTTGTGGCCTCCTGCTGGCAGAGAATGAATTTGCATATATATATATATATGCCGCCATATAACACTGCTTCTGTTATGAACATCATTCATAATATAAAGAGCATTAGAATGACGTTTCTTTATTCACTATTTAATGCTCCTATAACTTTTATTAGGGTAAAAAAACAGGAGGGACATGATGATATTTAATATTTTTACACACCAGAGGCTTTTAAATGTAGTGTAAATCTAAAATATGCGTGCCATAGAGAATGTACAAATGGTTAACATTGTTTGTGTCATATCAGTCAGAAAAGCACTTCTGGGATTTTTTTTTTTTTAGCTAACTTAGTTGTTATTCTTGGCTGAATAGCTCTAGGTTTTCAAAAGCCCTTTAAAATTAAATATGTACACAGTTTGGATTAAATGAAAGTATAGTCAAATTTTTTAATTGGCATGTTTTTGTGTTTTGCTTTGGTACCGGAATTGGTACCGAGAACCGTGGATTTTCACTGGTATTGGTACCGAATGCTGAAATTTTGGTACCGTGACAACACTACTTACGAGTTTATTAAAGCCCTTCATATAAAGCTTGTCACATGTTTAGAACAAATTGTATAATGCACTTTCTCCGCAGCAGTTCAGTCTGTGTCCTCCCTAGATATTTTTTCAAATGCGCTCCTATCAAACTCGATATTGACGATATTGCTTCATACAGTATCGCTTATTAAAATATATCAATATATCGTACAAACTCGATATACCGCCCAGCCCTAACACGCATGATTTTATTGGTGTTGCAGTTTTAATGACTGCAGTAGGACACAAATAACTTAAACTATGTTTTAGTTAAACTATTTAAGTTAAAATAATTTAATTGACCACCGGTTATATAAGATTCACAATCGACTCACAAATGTTGCAATTATGGCAGCAATGAAGGCCTGAATTAGCTTTTATTTGCAGAATATATTCTCATTCCACCAAAGTAACCTGACATAGCTGCAAACAGCATGAGTCAACATCATTCCTACAATTTATGTAACTGTAGATGTTAACGAACTTAAGGTTCAAGCTGTCTAATGGCTGGCTTCTCTGTGTGAAAGCTTGCAGTAACATGCAATCTGATTTCAACTGTGGGTAACGCCAGTCATCACTAACTCCCAGACAAAGCCACAGAATAAACAGCAACAATCCTTTCTGCAAATAGATTAAACTTAGAATATTTGATAAGTTTTAAAAACTTTGAAATGTCTTTATTTTTTGTACAAAACTTTTTCCCCCAACAGTTTAAATACTTGATTTTGTTGTCTATGTCCTAATACTACTTTTGCACATTTTGGAGAGCACAAAAGACTTGACTGTTGTCATTACTTATCTCATTGCACAAGCCAATGCAAAGCTGACATTAGACGATTGATAACCTAATGTGTGACTCATGTTTTTTTCTATATCATTTTTTATTGGATGCTCCAACTGGAATACACGATTTTCTATTTCCAGAGTACAATTAAATGTCTATGTTATATTTTGTTTGCATTTGTGAATTAAACAAAAATGTAACAGGTTATGTGAAATAGGCACATAACATTGTAATATTGATATATTGATCACATGTCGCTGAATCTAATCAAATCGTATCACAGCATGTTTTGATGTATTGACAAGCACCACATTGCTAAGAGGGAATTAATGTCAGATTGTATCATAATAAAACTCCCCTAGAAAGTATATCATCTTCCTAAAAACATGCATTAGCCACTTTAGTATAGAAGCCACGCATTTTTATGCAAGTGGCCCTAAAATAAAATGTAGACAATGAGGAGATTATGTCCAGAAAAAGCCAGCATGCCAGAAAAACAGCACTCTCACAGGTTTCCTGGAACTTCATGTGCATGTGGTGCCAAATTATGATGCAAGATACATACTACAATGCACAGGCCAAACCCTCAGACTCCCAGTCAATATATGTGCAAAACACTTCACTCTCATTCATCACTAATATCACAAAATGTATCCCAAAAAGTTACCTTCGAATTGGAATTATGCCCGTTTTAACACTCTCAGGCGTTCAACAGAAAACGAGGACGAAACAAGTTCACGAATATCAATCTTATTTGCAGCCATTCTTCAAAACTCCACAAAATTACTAAAATTAATCACAACATTACTAGGAACTCAAACTCCTACCAGAAAGAAAGCTTTTTAAGATTCAAGAGGTAAAATTAGAGGCACAAAAGAGGCAGAACCAGAAGACTACAGACACATCTTAACCAGATGACCCTCCTATAACGCTTAGCTCAAGGCGACAGCTTGATAACTGGATTATCGTGAAAAACACATCTGAATCGAGTCCTCTTGGCGAGCAGCGATATCAACCGCTATCCAGCTAGTCAAGTTGACAAGAGCAACAGACACAAGCCATGCTGGATACACCATCTGCAGTGAAACACGGTTTTCGGCGGCGGCCTAGCGATAAAGCAGCACTCCATCACCGGAGCTAAAGCTAACGGGCCTGGGTGATCGGCGCGATTACTTACCATTACCTCCCTCGCCAAGAGCCACTCATCTGACCAGCACGATTTAACCTTTCATTCTGGCTAAAAGTCATCACGGAGCAAAGCAGAAGCCCTTTGATTCAGTTTAGGGCGTATATAGGAAGAGTTCAGCACAGCTGTTCGCATAAGAAAATGACTAATGGTGTTTGAGTGTGACAGGAACACTTACAGTTTCTGATGTCCGAGATGAACACCGCTAATCCTCGCATTCCGTCTCCCTTCGACACAGCCGGCATGTTTGCTCGTTTTTTCTCTTCAAGCCGGCTTCAACGCGAAACAAATGACTTTCAGATGTTCAGAGGTGCAGGTTTAACAGGCGGCGGTTTGGGTTCAAATGCACCGAGCTAGCGGGCTAAGTTAACTAACACGGACTCACACTAGAGCTGCTAATTTAGTCCTGAATTAAACTGTAAGCGCTCGTAACGCACACTAATAAAGCAGCAGCGAGTGTTTATAAAGAAAAGAGGTGAATGCAGTGGGCGAGAGAGGCTGGGGAGTCAGCGCGACTGCTGTTTCCGTTGGCTAACGTTAATTCATTCAATCCCGTGAACTCTCGTCAATGGGGAAAACGATGGAAAGGCGTAACTTACGCTTATGTCGCGGCACTGACTAATTATAAAACAAGCCAACGTGTTGTTTTTAGTTTATGATAACGCACCTGTATGTCGATGGATGGTGTTAAAATAACAACTGATACCTCTCTGACTTTGAGTCACGAACGGCAAGCTAGCCAAACAGCTAGCGAGCTGGCTAGCTCTATCAAATGTTAGAATACATCACCCAAATGACCGCGATATGGCAACGGGGGATCCTGCTTGCTGACGAACTAATCTGACAGACCTGTTTCTGGAGAAAAAGATGGCTCTGGGCTGTATTTAGTCGTCAATAATGTACGAGACTTTTCGCTCGGTCGCTGTACCCCGACGGAGCTCGTGACAGAACGGGCGCTGAGCTCGCTCCAGCGCTTCCTCCCCACAAGTCCCGCCTCCAGCCCGCTTCTCCTGCTCTGATTGGCTAGTTTACTGTCATTCAGTACACCATTTGTCCGTTCATACGTCAGTTACATTTTATACCCATTTTAATTGGCTTGAAAACAAGATCGACATTGACAGTATCAAAGTGCAAGTATGTGGGAATGGTGATAAATTGCCAAAAGAGAGGTTGTAAATTACACTAATTCAATCTAACGACTGGTCTTCCTGTTTAAAGATAATGTTTGAAATAGTGTGATAATGATAGTGGGAAGGGGATAAACACATATTAATCATACGATACTTGCCTATCTATCTATCTATCTATCTATCTATCTATCTATCTATCTATAATAATAAGATAATAACAATATTAATAACTAAATGAACATCACAGTAATATAATGGAATATTATAACATCTTAGAAGTATTCAACTGTAACAAATTATAACATGTGAACATTTGATACCACAGTTTTTAACTTGCATAGAAACACATACATACTTCAGATCACTGTCTTGTAGAGTGAGTCCAGGGGCTGTAGACTGTTCCAACTGCACCGCTAATTCATTAATGTAAATGTTGAACAGTGTTGGACTCAGGCTACAGCCCTGCTGCACTCCTCTTTTCTGGGTGAAGAATTCTGTATGTTTGTTGCCAATGCGGATTGCACATTTGTTGTTTGAATACATTGATTTTACAATGTCAAAAACTTTACCCCTACACCATTTTGTAAAAGCTTATAATATAATCCGTCGTGCCAACTAGAATCAAATGCTTTTTTGAAATCTCTATCTATCTATCTATCTATCTATCTATCTATCGTTTGTTCTGTTTTTTTTCTATCGTTCACTTCTATCTGCACATCCGTTATCTTCTTGGTATAAGTGAGCGACTGTTAGAAACAAAATCACATTATTGTCTGAATATGTCAAAAATGTATTTTGCATGGTGGTGTGAGCTCATTTGCAAAGAGTTCAGAAAATAATCGAATGTATTTGTTTGTCAAAAAATTATACACATGGTGCTCTGCATGAATGTATATAGAATATGTAATTTTGTATTTTTCCATGACACCTTTTTCTTCCATCCATCCATTTTTCAAAACACTTCCCTAAGGTCACAGGGAAGCTGGATCTTATTTGGGAAAAACCCTGTATGGATACCCTGCCCATCACAGCAGCTCTTTCAAATAATTTAATAAAGATGAAATCAAATGTATTTGATATATTCTACAAAAATCAGATGACAGCTGAGATTTACCTTGGGGGCTTCTTGTCCCAGGTAAGGGGTTATCATTACGTAATAGAGCAAGATGGCACCTGTCAGTTTTGTGCAACTAATTTAGCAAATTTCCCTAAATAATATATACATCATCCCGTACATGGTAAACTCATATAATTTATCTCAGTAAATGCACACTATTCTAAAAGCATCTACCTTTAACATTGATATATAGCAGCACCAAATAGGCTTCGCATAGTCTGTTTTGATTTAAAAGGATAGTTCATCCAAAAAATTAAAATAAATAAAACTCTGTCACTTACTCACCGTGTCCTTCCAAACTGTATGACGACTTCTATAAAAAAACAAAATAGAAGATATTCTCAAGAATGTTGTGGTTCAAACATTGATTATGATTGTAAGAACAAAATCACTGGAATATTAAAAAAAAAAAATCTTCTCATCTTCCACAGGAAAAAAAGAAGAAAATAAATGTATATAAATTTGAGGGAGACACGAGGAGAGGCTTTTAATTTTGGAGTTATGCGTCTATGTAATGTGCTACTGTTTTTTCTTTTCACCTGTTTTAGTTTGATCAATACTCTATATCTATCTATCTATCTATCTATCTATCTATCTATCTATACAGATAAATATTGTACGATTCTATAAATATTTGAATAAATGTCTTCAATCCGTTCAAATCTGTGTTCTTGTGCACAAAATGTATTACAGTTTGCTAAAACGTTTTTGTAAACGTATATGGTCACTGACATCAGTCCAACTCTCATAACAAGCCTACCTGAAAACAATGAAATCATGATTCTCAAATAAGGTGTAATATAAAATTTGTATGACAGAATAAATCAGTAATGGCGCAACAGTTTGGTCCAATGAAAGCCACGCTTCAAAACAGCGGAAAAACGCAGTGAAGTTGAGCCTATGGCGGAGAGCCGCAAGAAAGTGGGCGGGGCCTACAGTAAATCCCGTGATTGTCGTCCAATCAAATCATTCAGTAAAGGCGAAGGGGCGGGAGCAAAACAAGTGGGTTTCACATGAGCTGTGCTGCAGTCGTGGTACAATCTAGTTTACCGAAATGGCGGAGACAGCGGACGGAATGGAGGTAAGCTGGAGCTACTCAAGGCCATATCGGCCGGCACACATCCGAGGCCAAATAGCTATTTGCGAGAGTTAGACTCAACATGCCAGCTTTATTTGTTACGTGCTAGCTCCGGTGCTTTAGTCGTTGAACGGATTTGTGTGCTGCGTATGTCCTTATCAGGTGGCTAGAAATGTGCGCACACGCAGCTTGAGCATCCATTTTAGCTAGCCGCGAATAATTCATTCATTTAGCATCACGTGTGTGCGATTGCTAGTAGGCTAAAACGAGTTAGTTCCGAGCTTTGAAATGTTACGTGTAACCATTTGATGTATAATGGAGTTGGTTTTAGTGATTTCTGAGTCCTGGTAGCTAGCTCCTCGGTCGGTCTCCACGAGGGTCGTTCAGAGCACGCTGCCGGCGCGCTTCAATGACCCATTGTTGGGTGCAGACCGCATGGGACGGAGCACCGCATGGGATGTGCTTGCTACTTTTTACAGCTTTGTTCACCAAACCACGACTAATTGGTTATTAGTGAGCTGATTGCTATCGTTTGCTGTATGGTCAATTAATTAAAGTCGTTTTTCTCAATCACGTTGTTGCCCACATGCATTTTCATCAAAAGTTTCAGAGGTCTTCCGACGCTATGAAAACGATTTTTCTCATTTAAAAGGCGAATTAGTATAATCGCGACTTTTCTTCTCTAATAATTTGAATGTTGTGTGGGGAAAATACGTTTATCCCGGTTTTAACCGCCTTGAATTGTCTTCGCTGCTTTTAAAGAAGCAATGCTGGTCTTGAGTTCGCACAAGCTCTGTTAATTGTAATAGTGACGGATTTTGATTGGTCATGGAGGTTTGAATCTTTTGAATCCATTTACCAAAAAGATTTATTGTTTGTTCGTACAGTGAGTCTTTTACTACATCCTTACTTTTGGTACAGTAGGTGACAAGCGATTCTTTTGTGGCTAGCGCTTATTGAATCGTTTATTCGATTCGTTAGAATGAGTCATGCGTCGTGACCGAAACACGTTTAGTCATTTGTTAAAATTTTGCATATACCAATCGATGTTGAAACATTAAACACAATTTCTTCACAATAGCTACAAAACAGATTTATCACCATCTGGTCTAGCTGGGTTGTGGATCTTACGACAACTTTTCAAAATGGAATGCAACATACAAAAGACACTGCCTGAACTGAAGCAAAGCCCAGCTCATCATTTTTTTTAATTTTTTTTTTCCTTGGTGTATAATTTTTTTTTTTTTTTTTTTTACAGGTGTCCCAGGGAGAGAGCTCAGCAAAACCTGCAGCAGAAGACATGACCTCCAAAGACTACTACTTTGATTCCTATGCACACTTTGGCATTCACGAGGTACAGTCTTATTTATCCATGATTCGTGAAGAGTGGCACAATCAAACGTTTGTGATCTGTGACTAATGCAAACCCCTTCTGTGTCCACAGGAGATGCTAAAGGATGAAGTTCGTACTCTGACGTACAGAAACTCCATGTTCCACAACAAGCATCTCTTCAAGGATAAGGTGGTGCTGGATGTGGGAAGTGGAACTGGCATCCTTTGTATGTTTGCAGCCAAAGCTGGGGCCAAGAAAGTTATAGGAGTGAGTGAAAATCCTACCAGTTTATGTAAATGTCACCGCATTGTTTTCAGCAGTTGAGTTTTTATGGATACTGACTAGTTTAGTTAAATGAGGTTCTTGCCCATCCTGTGAAGGTGCTCATGCTGTGCTTTTGTCTGATTTTGCATTCTTTTGTCATTCGTTCCCCAGATTGAGTGCAGCAGTATATCAGACTATGCTGTGAAGATTGTGAAGGCCAACAAGTTGGATCACAGTAAGAACTTATCATAGCCCTTGGCTTCCTGATCGTTTACAGACCTCATTTGCACACCACATTTGTGATTCTTTTGAACTGAACTTGCTGTATTATGAGATTGTGTACCTCAAATCCTTAACCTCATTTTCCTTGTCCAGTCGTTACCATCATTAAGGGCAAAGTAGAAGAGGTTGAGCTTCCCGTGGAAAAAGTAGACATAATCATCTCTGAGTGGATGGGCTACTGTCTCTTCTACGAGTCCATGCTTAACACTGTCATTTATGCAAGAGACAAATGGCTGGTGGGTGTATGCTAATGTCCTTTTAAAGCGTTGCAGTGTTGAAGCTATTCACTATAAAATTGTGCATGTTGACCGTAATTTGATTAATGCCCATGTTTCCCATTTGTTTTCTTTTCAGAAACCTGATGGCTTGATTTTCCCTGACAGAGCCACGCTCTATGTCACTGCTATCGAGGACCGACAGTACAAGGACTACAAAATTCACTGTATGTGTCCATCTCTGAATGCATTTGGGGTCTTTTCTGCTGTGTCTGAAATAGGACACCATTTCATTTTGTTTTGTTTTGCATTTTCAGGGTGGGAGAATGTTTATGGCTTTGATATGTCCTGTATCAAGGAAGTGGCCATTAAGGAGCCGCTAGTGGATGTTGTTGACCCCAAACAGCTCGTTAGTACGGCCTGC
This sequence comes from Sinocyclocheilus grahami, assembly GCF_001515645.1. Classification (NCBI taxonomy): domain Eukaryota; kingdom Metazoa; phylum Chordata; class Actinopteri; order Cypriniformes; family Cyprinidae; genus Sinocyclocheilus; species Sinocyclocheilus grahami. The sequence goes on from NW_015505228.1 coordinate 1,281,360, forward strand.
CTCATTAAGGTTAGTTTACTCCACAAAAGTGTGAAGTGTTTGGTTTTTATATAACCCCTGTTTGCTTATTTATTCAACCCTACTGATTCTCTCGGTTCATTAGGAGGTGGACATCTACACAGTGAAGATTGAGGACCTGTCCTTCACGTCACCTTTCTGCCTGCAGGTGAAAAGGAACGACTACATTCATGCGCTGGTAACCTACTTCAACATTGAGTTCACTCGCTGCCACAAGAGGACAGGCTTCTCTACTAGTGAGTGCTGTCTTTGTTTTCCCCTTGCTCTACCACAGTTTTTCTCACCATGAATTTAAGTTATAAATGAACCCTTGGAAAACAAAGTGCATTTTTGTCTTTTAGGCCCAGAGTCTCCTTATACTCATTGGAAGCAGACTGTGTTCTACCTTGATGACTATCTGACGGTGAAGACCGGGGAGGAGATCTTTGGCACCATCAGCATGAAACCCAACGTCAAGAATAATGTAAGCCCCACCTGCACTTAATATTCTAAATTATCACTTTTAGAATAGATTCTTACATGAAAGTGTAAAGAGAAATGTATGATATAAATTACATTATATTACTGCATTTATATTACAATAATATAAGTTCTAAAAATATGCCTACACTACTGTTAAAATTTTAGCTCTAAGATGTTCTTTCTTTTAGAGAAGTTTCTTTCAGCAAGTACAGTGCTATTTTGAAGTTATAGTTAAACGTTTTCTATTTTGATATTTAAGAATGTATTCTTCTGGTAAAGCTTTACGGTCTTAATTTTATAATTAAACCTGATAAATGTCCTAAGTTAATAAACGGACGTTGGTATGGTTCTACAGATCTATACATGGATCACATTCCTGACCATTAAGAGGATATTTCATAATTAAATTATATAATTTCCCCCCTTTTTTCCAGAGAGACCTGGACTTTAATGTCGACATCGACTTCAAGGGTCAGCTTTGTGAGGTGTCCAAGACGTCAGAGTACAGGATGCGCTAGATTCCTTTAGCATAAGTGTGTGAGGCATCTCGGAGAGCAGTGTATGCTTGTGTGTGTGAAACCATGTACATTATTCCAAACTGTGCATGACAGACATTTTTAGAGATTCTGTTTTACAGAATATTGTCTGATTTTTTTTTTTTTTTTTTTCTTTAAAATGCGCCCAACGTGACTAAACATGGCAAAAATAATTTTGACCTTGCTTTTTCCACATTTTGGGCGCACCATTTTGGATAAATGCATGTACACATGTGCAACTGCTCTTTTGCCTGATTGTCTGTCTGACAACATGTCATATATGTATCTTTTTTTTTTTTTTTTCTGTCATGCCGACATGTCTGTGTTGGTCACTGTGTAAAAAAAAAAAAAAAAAAATTCAGCCATATGTTTTGATATTCCATCTGGTAAAGCCAGCATCTTCTATGTAGGTAAAACCTGTCATGTTTCACTGTGGACAGGAGCTCTGCCCAGTACTAGCTGAATGAGCCCATATCGTTTTTGTGTTTCTGTACTTGGAGGCAGTTGTTTTGGACCATCAGTAGAGGGCGCCTCCATTATGTGCTGTTTGTTTTCTGTGGAGTAACAGTTTTAATTCAGGTAGTGCTCCTATGTCCTCATCTGTTTGCTTTAATTTTGTTTATTTGTTTTGTGCTTTTTTTTTTTCTTTTTTTTTTTACTTGTTACAATGACTTAATCGGCGGATATTATTGTGTTATGAATGAGACCGCATAGTAATCTTTTGTGCAACTCATAGGTGGTGTTAATGAGCACTATTTTAGATCCGTTGATCTTTTTAATGTCATATAGGAGGAATCTTCATCCGGTGACTGACCGTTTAGTTTAAGCTTATCTGCTGCTCTTTTGCACTGTAAGCACTTAAAACTAAGTTTCTCCAGACCCAGAACTAAAATTTAATTCCATGGAGGAAAACCTTCAGACTAAATTTTCCATTTGAGTGCTTTTATTGAAGGTGATGCTTATCCTGTGTTTGAGTAACTTCACATTTGTTTCATATTGCGATCTTCTCTCATAGTGTTGCTGTGTACTACAGTGTTTTTGTCGAGGGGTGCAAGTTCACATGCCTTGTGTCTAGCACTGGTTTGGATTATTACCAGGCAGGCATTTGTCCACTAGGAATTTTTTCTTCCCTTCTTTTTTTGAAATAAAAACCGTAAATTGAATCTGCGTGATTTGTTTTCAATGACCAAAAATGCAAACTGATGCTAAAACTGCTAACCAGCTACTGCATGCTTTAAGTATGTTGACTTAATAAAGGATAACCCTGGGTGATGATCATATTTCCTCTTGAGACCCAGGCATTGATATTTGCCCTCTGTAGAGAACGTTATATTTTAGGGAATTTCACTGAGATCATGTGTCGGTTTTATGTCTGAACGTCCTATATAGAGCACATTCAGGGCATTTTAGAGATGCCAAATGTTAGACAATGGTTTAACCATTAAAACTCCCTCTCTCTTTAAAAATGAGTTGTTTATTTGACACAAAGTAGCAATTCACTGCTACAACCTTCTTGTCAAGGATAACACAAAGTTACAATAACTTATTTCCATTGTGGTCCTTGCTTTAAAAAAATGGCTGACATTGACCAAATTATCAAATGTACTCTTAAGGAAATATATTACATTGTCAAGTTGTTACATTATTACAGTTCTTTTCATTGCATGTTACCCCAAGAACACTTTAATATGCAAATTAGATAAAATGTATAGATACATTATATGGGAGTACTAATTTATGGCCATTTTACACATTGCATAAAGTAAAATACTATATTCAACTGTACTGTAATCTTTCATAACAGTTTATTATTATTAATGGTTTCAGAAGGATATATATATATATATTTTTTTTTCTTCATGTTTTGTGATAGCTTCTCACTACATTGGAACTTCCAGCAACTTATTTATTGAAGTTATCCAAAATCAGTAAATGTTTAGAAACCAGCATGTGCAATATACAAATTTTGTATGAAATAAGCTTTCCTTAAACCACTTTAATTTTCTGTTTTATCTTGAAATAAATTTTTTCCTTCACCATTCTGAATATGTTTCTGGGTCTGTTTGCAGGTAATGTAAGAAAAGCCTTAGTGAAACTTGTAATTCACTTACAATTGCATGTAAGCGTTTTCTTGCGACTCGGGCTTTATTGTCTAATTGATTTAGAGTAGTGAAGTAGCTGTATCTAGATCTGATAAGATAAGGTAATCCTTTTTTTAAATAAAAAAAATATGTGGTTAGTGTCCTGACAACACCCAAATATACGTGAATCAAAATCAATTTTCATGAGGAATGTCTCTTTTCAACAATGTATTCATTATTAAAACATTTGACAGCTGAACTATTCAGATTTATTGCAGAAGAATATTTACAATCAAATTTTTAACATTTTCAATAGTCTTTGAAACTTAAGACGCCTTATAATATTGTCTAAGTATAGGTTTTTCATGAAATAATACATTTTTTTTTCTTCTAATGTTTTCCATTAACAATTCTTGCATTTCATCCTGTCTCATCTGTTTCTGTTTTTCCAGCTGAAGAATTGTTTTTGACATTTCTTGCTTCTCTTTTTCAAACCTCTGCCTCTCCGTCTCCATTCTCTGTCTATGCTGGGACTCTTCATTTTTTCTCGTTAACTCCTCGTTCTCCTTGTAACGCTGATGTTTTAACTGCTCTTCTCTTTGTTTTTGCCTCTCTAGCTCCATCAACTTTTGATGTTCTGCAGCCTGGGAACTTAATTCTCTCTGTGTCCTTTCTTTCTTTTGTCTACTCTCGTTTCTTTCTATTTGCATGTGCGTTAGCATAGTAACTATAATGTGGTTGTGTTTTGTCAGTTGTTCATGCAGCTGTGTGTCTCTCAAGCTTTGGCGCTGCTGCTTGTGTTCAGTAAGTTCGATCAATCTTTGAAACTCAATCTCTCTGGCTTCCATCTCCTTTCTAGCAGCTTCAGCTTTCCGTTGTAGCATAGCCTCTCTTTTCTTATATTGCTCCAGTAGCTGGTATGTTGAGTTGGTGTAGCATCCACCACCATTGTCCTGAACCATGTCTTGGATCTTTTTAAGGAGTTTGGACACTTGTAAATAGTTTCTATCTTTATTGTTGAAAACATGGCATCTGCCACCACATTTGTCAATTAAGGCTTTGAAATCTGCTGTAGCCGCTCTCAGATAGTCCTCAAAAGTTGTGTCCTCCAGGTCATCCCCCTTTGTGAACAAAATCAATGTGTATCTTGTAGCTCTTTCCCCAAAGATCTCCTGTATCTGCTGGACTGTTTCCTTCTCTTCTTTTGTGAAGCGATTGCCAATCGCCAGGATGAGAAGAAAGACATGCGGACCAGGGTATGACATGTCGATGCATTTCACTGTGGCCTGCGTGAGCTCAGCCTCGGAGAGCTCTGTGTCACACCAACCAGGAGTGTCCACAACTTTGATTGTTATGCCATCAAAAACAGTTGTGGCCAGACTGCATTGCTTTGTCACAGACCTAGAGCTTGCTGCTTTGTGAAAATGATCTCTTCCTAGGATGCTGTTACCAGTAGCACTTTTCCCAACGCCTGTTTTGCCAATAAGGACAATCCTAATTTCTTGTGCTATATAGATCAAGAGATAAAATGCAATTGTATCAAATAAAACAAGTATGTAATAAAATATGAATAATATACTGTCTTTTTAGAATGTATTTGTATTTAGATAAAATGATAGACCTTTACAGCAGTGACAGGAAAATAAAACAATTCCTAAACATTTAATAGACTAAATACTTATTAAAGAGAATAACATTACAATATTAAAGTTTTAGATTATTAATGTGAGGCATTAATGGATAAGATCGAAAATAAAGCTAAAATTAAAAATATATATAAATATAATCTAAATATACAGTATAAACATTTGTTACATACCTGAGAACTGTGCACTCATCTTGGCTCAGTTTAACAAGAGACCTAGAACAAGGGTATTTAGGAGAGACTCTAAAGAGAGCTTATAAGGGCTTCCTTGTTCCAGCCCCTTTTAGATCTTGGCAGTTTGACAGATTATTGTCTCAACTAAAAACTGAAAGTCAATAAAAACCAGACCAATGCGTTTTTAGCAAATTTCTACACAAGAAGTAAGAGATCAGGTTTGTATGTAGATGTTCATGCAATGTCAAATATTTTGTTTCACGAGTGTGATTTAAAAAAAAACGTAAGAAATTGCTAAAATGTGCTCTAAAGGAAAAATAATGTAATCCTCCTTTTATTATTTGTTATCTAATCTTGTCAGTGTCTGATACGTGAATTCACGGCATTATTTTTTAACTTGATTAACTGTTAATGTGGGGTTTGATTTATTGCCAGCATCCTTATTGCCCTCATGTTTACATCAATGTGATGATATTTTTCTTTCTCTAATGATATTTTGTTGTAAAATTCACTATATGGCATGATTATAGCTTCTGTTGAAAATTCATAATAATAATGCAGAAAGATTTGTATGCAGGTTAGGCTTAGTGTATAAACCTTATAAATTGATTATAAAAATAACTGACTTATGTGTGCTTATGTGATAAATAAGTGTTTACCTATGTGTGTGTTGGGTTATGTGTGCTCATGTACATCAGAAACAAAATAAATATAATGCGGTAACACCTTACATTAAAGTCCCCTTTAAAGGTTTATGAAGGTGTTTATGAACTCATTTACAAATGCATTATAAATCACTGATAAGCAGTTATAAATGCATGAATAAAAAGGGTAATTTTAACAATAAATGATTAATAAATATATTTATTCCTACTTTTTGACTCATAAAAACACAAACATGATTTGATATCAATTTAAGATATTTGAGCTATTAAGAGATTTAAGATATTAACAATGACATTTTTTATTCCAATATTAGTTACCTGTGAACCTTAATGTAAAGAACCATTTATTAATGAGTTATATGTTAATAACCAGTGAAAGTGAACCTTAATGCAAAGAGAACACTTGTCAACCATTTATTAAAGAGTTATATATGTTAACAAAAGGAAAGACAAGAGTAAATAACAACTATTAAATAGGTACAATAAATGGATAAAGTGCAAAAGATTGATAGATGCAAGTCACTGAGTTGGATGTTACTATGAACATTATCTTATGGAATGATAAACTGGAATCACTTGATTTACAGTAAATGGTGAGTGGGGTTAGATTTATTGCCCACATACCTATTGCCATCATGTGCCCTCAGTATAATGATCTTGCATTTGGTTGCAAAGTTCACCATGTAACAATGTCAACGTCTAACATGTATGAAGAGTTATCAGGATGATACTTTTTATAATGGGTGTATAAAAGGAAGAGGAATATTAATACAACAAATTCACCTCCTGCATTTTTGCATCGGGCAAGTCTGTTCGTGTAGAGGTTTTTATACGGCAATGCATATGTATATGATCAAATTTAAAGAGACACGATTGTCTATGTTACCTGAAGTTTCCTGTAAAATCAGTTACTCATGTGCATTTAACTTTCAGAGAAGTCACGATGAGCTCAAGGAGGCAATAAATAAATAAATGAATAAATAAATAAATAAACAAACCCTATACTTCATTTTCACGATTAAGTCAAGTCAGTTTGGCATGTGGTATCTGAAATGTTTTGCACATTGATGAATAATTTGTTAAATATTTCTTTTTAAACTCTACCTATTTCTCTCGATGAACAATTGACAAGTTTGAATGACAATTGGGGGAAAAAATGGCTACCTACTATATTAGCTGTTATCAAAGCCCTTACAATTAGAATAAAGATGATGATTAGTAATGTTGAATTCATGCATTTTCATACTTTAACAGCCACTACATCTGTACGGATCAGTGTTGTAACTTGCATGCTGCACCAACGCTAATAGAAGTACTGACCATTTTTATTTCAAGAATAAAATGACTGGCTAACAGCAGGATACTACAATAACTTTAGTTATGCAGCAGTTTAGGTTAGTAGTGTACTCCCAGTATATAAGGATCAGGGTGCCATATCAGTACATTTGAAAGTGCATTCATAGTTTGAAACCATTCTTTGCAGTACTTCAGAAAGCAGAACAAGAATAATCTGGGTGTTTTGTGGGAAACATGCTATAGTTTACAGCACAGATAATATTATTGTATATACATATATTGCACACACTGTACGATAATTCATTAACTTAATCATCAAAAGTAATGTGCAAAGTTAATGTTTCAGTAATCAGGTGTCACAGCAGTCAAAGGTCTGAAGTGTATATATTGCCATAATGTTAAAAAAATAAAACAAATCAATATTACTGACTCTTTAATGATAATTAAAAGTTACTTTATTGCATTTACATTAAAGAATGAACATTTATGCTGATAATGTCCACAACCCTATGCCTAGGGTATTTCCAAACATTTGGAAGGCACTGCATAAAACATTTAGAAATAAATTTGTTGTGCAAAGGAGTATTGAATATATATGTATTATTGTTTTTTGCATTGTACTCGTACAGTATTTTGTCTTTAAAGTCCCCATGAAATCAAAATTGTTAACATTAAAAAACAAATTATTTATAGAATTTTATAGTATTAATTAAAAGTATTTCAGAAGATTTAAGAGCTAAATGTTTTTTAGGGTTCCCAGTCTTTTTAACAAATGAAGATTTTTCCAGTCATTTTGGATTTACTGTATATGGAGTAAAAAAAAAGTTTTACCCTATGCCTAGGGTATTTCCAAACATTTGGAAGGCACTGCATAAAACATTTAGAAATAAATTTGTTGTGCAAAGGAGTATTGAATATATATGTATTATTGTTTTTTGCATTGTACTCGTACAGTATTTTGTCTTTAAAGTCCCCATGAAATCAAAATTGTTAACATTAAAAAACAAATTATTTATAGAATTTTATAGTATTAATTAAAAGTATTTCAGAAGATTTAAGAGCTAAATGTTTTTTAGGGTTCCCAGTCTTTTTAACAAATGAAGATTTTTCCAGTCATTTTTGATTTACTGTATATGGAGTAAAAAAAAAGTTTTCATCTCTCTCTCTCTCTCACACACACACACACACACACACACAATGGTTTCCATGCTTTATAGGGACATTCTGACATAATGATTTTATGCTGTATAAACTACCCTCATAGAAAAACTTTCTGTATTTTTAGATTTTCAAAAAACTTTATTTTGTACGATTTTTCGTGATCATGGTGACCAAAAAAAGTCCCCACAAAGACAAAAATGACTGGTTCATTACATTTGGTCCACATAATGTAGGGAATACCAGTTAAGACACACACACGAAACCTTACCTTTCAGATGAAACATTATGACATTATGTTGTTGACCATTTTTATGTTTTCACAAACAAGAACAATGTTTACTGAACAGAACCTTATAAAACTTTTTGTTATTGTTATTCTATGACACATTCTGAAATTGTTAATTTGTAAATAAGCTTGTTTTTTTGGGTGTGTCACAACAGTTAAGATTGGAATTTATGTTTTGTAATGTGATTTTTTCCCCCACATCTGTGATTTTGAGAAATGGAAAACGTAGGGAATTGCAATAATGTTCTCTAAAAGAAAAAACAATATGAAAAGTTCTTCAGCGGTTCTTTGGGGTGGTTGAGGTGCTATATAGCACCGCTACTGTATAAAGAACCTGTTAAGCCCAGTATGGTTCTTCAGTGGTTCTTCAGTGGTTCTTTGAGGTGGTTATGGTGCTATATAGCACCACTGTCATACAAAGAACCCATTAAGCCCCTGTAGGTACTCAGTCTCTTAGTTTAGTTGGGGGAATGGATTAAAAAACAACATTAAAATACAGTGTATTTCCTTAAGATAATGTGGTTCTCAACCTTTTTGTCCCCAAGGCCCCTCTAAGGAAATATTCCAGGGCCCCCACACAAAATCTTTTGACCTCAGAAAAGCATAAAAGTGATTCAAAACAGCTTTTGCCATTGTAGTAAAATTTAAGCTAATGAATATGGGGCCTGCCCAACTTTCAAATTAAAACACAACAGGCATATACAATACACACAAATTGTAACAGTATAGGCCTACAAATCAAATCCACACTTAAATCATTTTCAGATCATCATCCATACATAGATTATTAATAGCCTATAGGTCAAGGGGGAAAAAAACTCTGGAAAACAATTCTCAGCTGGAAGCTTACCCACTTTATCACACCACTGTATTCAATTAAATTTTATTTATATAGTGCCAATTCATAACAAAGTTCTCATTGTACTTTTAAGTTAAGTTAACGTTAAGGAGATATGGTTAGTGATATTTGTTGTTTAAGACTTTAACACTGAAGTGTACGTAAAGGTAACGGTGGTCGTTTGTTTCGTGACTATCTCGGAGTATAACGATATAGTTTATAACACTCGTTTAATCTATTTTTTAAATTGCAAAAAACATAAGCTATTTAAAAAAAATCAGCAAACTGCAACAAAACTCATCTCCAATCACCTGTGAGCAGTGAGCGCCCTCCTGGCTCTTTCCCATGTGCGTCTGCACCTCTGGACAAAGGCCTGGGCGGAGGGGACCGCGGAATCAGGTTCCTGTGAAGCAAACAGAGGAGGCTGATAACCATAACCAATAGAACCTTGAAAAGGGGACATACCAGTGGCCGCCACAGGAAGTGTGTTATGGGCATACTCTGCCCAGGTGAGCTGCTGGCTCCAGGAGAGCCAGGTTAACTCAGCAGAGCAGAGATTTCGATCTGGCACAGGACAGAAAACAAGAGGAGAATATAAGGGTGACTACTGATTAGAAACAGGTGTACCCCTAACGAGATAAGATAACGAGATGGGCGGGGTAACAAATAGACAATAGAGCACATGGCAACATAATTACCAACTGACAGCCATGTGCTCCAGACAGACCAGGACAACATAAACAAACCCAGATCAGACCGGCGCCTTGACAATTCGAACCATATTTACTCTTAGTATTAGTATAGGACTACTTGTTTTTTTATTACAGCCCGTGATAATTAATACATTACAAAAACATTGTAAAAATAAAAAATTAGGCTAAAAGAAAGTCATCCCACTCCTCTGTCTACTTCTATCTTTGCTTGGATTACAGCGTCACGCGCCTTAATTTTGAATGTGATTTTTCTCCAATGAGGGGGAGGAGGGGGCGGAACATTTGACAAATTACACTGCAGCACTTATATCATTGTACTGGTTGGCCAATTGGCTGGTTGGTTGGGCCAAAAGTATAATACTCGGACTTGGCAACTATATGGTTGTGGTCTAACGAGATGTCCCCTAGTGGCGGGCTTTATAGCTGCACCGTTACCATGGATTTTTTCTAGTAATAAATATAAAATATAAAAGAACAACATAAAAAATAACACATATGTACACCTTAAAACTATCCAATAAAGGTACAATTCTAAAATTAAATTTAGACATAGTAATGTTAACCATTTAAAGCTCAAATTATGTATTTAATGTAACATGCAAGAGGCATGTTTTACATTACCTAGTGTAAGGTTATGTCAAATACTTCTATGCAAGTGTGACTGGAATGGAAGCAAACAACAATGCTCTAACGTTAGGTAAAAAGTAAGCTCTATTTATTTAGGCTATTTATCATTAGCCTATTTATTAACGTTGGCCTATATCTTGTAATGAATATTTGTATGTAAGTGTTAATGAATTGGATTGAAGATCATTTTCAATTACTGAGGTGAGCCATGAACAGTTTACAACAGTGTGTGAAGCACAATCTAATCAAAGCACTACACTTATTATTCACACACACATTTTATTATGCAAATGATTTTAATACAAACATTAGTGTTTACACAAACTATCCTATCAAAGTAAAGAGAAAATTACATTCATTTTCAGTTAATGGCCAAAAGTATTTGAGCAGTTGTACGACAGTAGCTAAAATTAATTGAACTCATAAGGTTTGCCTTTAAAATAGATATGAGAAGATGGTTTTGTAACAAAAAATATTTTTATTATTGGTTATCTGTTTGAAATTGCAAACCAAATCTGAATCTAGAAATGTACGAAATTATTAATTGATTAAACATTAAGATCTGTTTGATTAAATTAGACAAATGGTTTGACAATATAGTATGACGAAGGGCATAAATGTTTAGCTATATGAAACACTTACGTTTAGTGAAAACTAAGGATGAGTTTTGATTTAGTTTCTTGCACTAAACTGATAATAAGCTGAAATGTTTGATAATGTGCGTTTCTGACTGATCTGTTTAGGGATTATTTGGAAAAAACATTAGGCAATAAAAACCTGAGAATTCAGTACTATCAGGACAATGCAATTCATTCATTTATTTGTTTTTTACAAGAAAAATGTAATACACAAGATAATAGTTTAATTTTCAACTGAAACCAACCTCAGAATCTGTGATGACTCATGATCATATGGGATAGACAGATTTTTAAAAAATTAAATGTAGTATTATTTTTTTAATTGTGTAAATGATGAAAGATGCCAGATTTCATTGCACTAAATCCCCTTCAGTGGAAGAGAACAGATTACTTTAAATGGATAAGAATTTACTATGTTTTGTTTTGTAATTTTCTTTTGTGTGATGTGCTTTCTGACACATTAGAAAGTGCATCGTGTTCAATTCTATTCGCAGTTTCTGTATGTCTTTCATCAGCTGGTCCATGTCTTTCAAGCGATTCATTTTCTCAATTGATAAGAAAAGTTTTAATAAACCAGTTTGCAGAAATACATGCTATTCTTGCAAGTTGGAGCACCCCTTATGAGCAGAATCTGATATGACCTGTTGTGCATCCTCAGAATGTCCTCTGGACTATGTGTATCTACGTGTATTTTGTCAAGTTTGGATTTTGCATTCAGAAGACACAAGTCTATTAGTTAAAGGAAGGCTAATTTTTTTTGGCTTATATATTTGCAATGTTTAGATGTGCCAAATTTCTGAGTCAGATTTTAGTCCCTAAAGTTGCAGATTTATGAACTGCAATGTAAATGGCTTTATTATAGTGCTATCTAGGAGGCACCCAAGTTTAGAGCAATATGGTTCAATCACTTTCTGTGCTTGGACCCCTAACAATGATTTGCAAGTCTTATCCACGTGTATAAATAAAGTATTCAGTGTCAGACTCAATATAAATCTGCATGAAAGAAATGTATTGATATTGCTGCAGGGCTTTAAATATTGCATTACAGAAAAGTATGTCAAAGCTGGTTAAAGATACAACATAATTTCCTTAATAACATACAAATGTCGTCAAGCTGGTCAAAAATTCAAAATAAATTTTGGGCATGTGTTCTTCATACAAATGTTTAATTTATTCCATTTAAATGCCTTTTTGTTTAATTTATTTTATCTTTGTATTGGTCCAATTCAATTTATTTAAGTATATAAGAAAGTGAGTCAAAAATCTACACCTTAGAAACAAAAAATAAAGGGCATGTTTTGTTATGATATTATAAAGAAGTGATTTTTTCAAATCACTCAAAACTGCTCTGCCATTTTAACTTAACATGCACACTGAGAGAAGCAGAGAACAGCATTTCCACTCTAACACATCTCAGGTCTCTTCTTGGCTGCCCGGCAGCGGAGAACTTTGAGGAAGCTGTCAATTTTGTGGGAGTCCCTGCGGAAACAGGACAGCAGGAAATGGAAATTGACAAGTTGAGAAGTTTTATCCTGGCCAAGGCTGTTTATGTAAAAAGGGAGAGAGGACAGGTTGTCTGAAGTTGAGCCCATCTGTAGAGAAGAAAACACGGACAGTGACAATGTATAAAACAACCCTGCTTAAAACGATTTCTTTCAATGTTTTTATCCAGACATCATTCATTTTTACTTCATACTGCCCTCCTACAATCATCATTCACAATATACACACTGTGAGCTGTGCAATCACCTTGTTAAAGACGTGCTCCAGACCTGCTTCCAGGCTGTTGATGTTGTCCTGCAGCTCTTTGGTTTTGCTGTTAATGGTGTTGTGTTCTGGATGTGCCAGGCTGGACGCCTCAGAGGAGAGAAGGGCGAGGGGATCGGACCACGCCAGCAGCAGAGACCGAGCCAGAGAAAGCAACTCATCCTCCTGCACAAACAATCAGATAAAACGTCATTCACTACTTGTCTGATTTGCCTGTAACTAACTACAATTGTGACCACAAGTGGGAGATGTTTACTCATAGTTGACACTGCACATTAAAGGGTTAGTTCACCCCCAAAAAAAGTTAATCCATCTTGTTCCAAGTCCATAAGACATTCGAACCAATGAGGTTTCATGAAAGCATGTTTGTAATTCTGCAAGAACCAGTGAGTCAGAGAGGCAAGTATAGTTGAGTTCACATGTATCATATTAATGTGCTCTATGTATGTTTTGATTAATGCTCACATGTGAATAAAAACCTAAATTAAATCTATTCATCATGTAAAGTGATGATGTCTCTCTAGAGGACTTAAACAGATTAAACAGCTTGATTCATATAGATTTCTTTTTCAATATCTTTATAAATTTTCTGAAGTGTCAAATTTTGGTAGTATGGACGTTCAATAGAGGAACAGAAATCTCTCATGTTTCATTAAAAATCTTCTTTTTTTTGTTTTGAAGATTGATGAAAGTCTTATGTTAAATGACAGGAATGTTTATTTTTGGGTGAAATATGCTGAAAATACATTGGATTGAGACACTCTGAATAAAAAAAAAACTATTAGGATTTCAAACATTTCCAAGATTTGTAAATTATTTATAGTATATATATAGATACTTCATATAGTACAAATTTTTTAATTATGTATTTTTGTATATTTTGTTTTATATAAAGTATTACAGTTACAACAATTTAATAATATATTTTATATAATAAAAATGCATCTTTATATTTGTTTTTAAATTATGTATATATATATATAATACACTCTAAAAAATGCTGGGTTAAATATAACACAGCTATTGGGTTGTTTTGACCCAGCGGTTGGGTTCTAAACAACCCAACCGCTGGGTCAAAACAACCCAATAGCTGGGTTTGTCCCTTTTTAACCCAGCGCTGGGTTATATTTAACCCAGCATTTTTTAGAGTTTATATATATAATATAATATAATGATTTTAATGAGAAATTATTTTAAAAATACCTTTTGAAAAGGTATCACCCGAGTGACAGCTGTCACATCTTTTTTCTAAAGGTTCAGGAGAAAACCCAACCGCTGGGTCAAAACAACCCAATAGCTGGGTTTGTCCCTTTTTAACCCAGCGCTGGGTTATATTTAACCCAGCATTTTTTAGAGTTTATATATATAATATAATATAATGATTTTAATGAGAAATTATTTAAAAAATACCTTTTGAAAAGGTATCATCCGAGTGACAGCTGTCACATCTTTTTTCTAAAGGTTCAGGAGAAAGGCGTGCTCTTACCGGGACTTTCAGGGCTTGGTCTTTGTCATTGGGAATCTGAAGGGAGGATGTGTGGCACATCGACGGACGGGGCATCATAGCCCTACCAACAGGAGGAAAGTGAGAATCCTGTGGATGAAAGCAAGGTTAATATTAAACAACCAACATCAAATCAATGAAATAAATACCTGTTTGGATAAAACTGAAGTCACATATTGCAAATAACCCAGTGAGTGGGCATATAACACCTCATAAACACATGTTTACCAGGGTGTTTGGTACTGACCAGGTCATTAGTGAGAGAGGTGCTGAGAGAGTGAAGTTTGTCTGAAAGCTGAGAGGCTCGCTCCAGTAAATCATTCAGAACGACACCATTGATGGTGACAAACGCACACATCAGAACAGCCACTGAAAAGCAAAAAGAAAAAAAAAACGTTCAAAAATAACATTAGGGTCATCTAAAGGCCAGTAAGAATGAACAGAAAATGGAAAAGGGGATGTAAAGAAGGAGGGAGGAGAAGTAAAGTATAAAATGTGGCAGGGAAAGGTTAGTCTGAGAAAGACATAAGGTTTGCTTACCTGCAAAATACAGTCTAGATCCTTGAGTCATTTTAACTGGTTTTAATTGGTCTCAGTTGAATCTCGGCAGTCTGATTTCCTCTCTTGAGCTCTCGGTCATTTTCTTACCATTATATAGGCCTGCTCTTCTTGGTCCTCTCATTTGCATATGCAATGAGTCTTGAACTCCAGGTGTATTAGTTAAATCCTAAAACTAATGAAAAACATTGATGTGAGGGTTTGGCTGATCAATATTTATAAGCTGTCTGAGTAGATACAGGACACGAGGGCAAAAATCAGATGATCAGATGATGATCAGGCGGTCAGATAAATAAATGTAAAACATTCTTTCTTCTCTTTTAACTTTTAGTTAGTGATGATATTTGTGACGTTTGATGATTTGTGTGCCTGTTTTTTTCTAAAAATGTGTGTTTTATTATTTTTTTGGCGTGATTGCATTATTTTAGGGTGTCTGAATGGAAAAACAAATTGATTTTTAATAGACTGCACCACTATCAGAATCAGAAAGAGCATTTACACACACACAAGGAACTTGGTGACAGGAGCTTCCAGTGCAGAAAAAAAGGTACAGGCATAGTGCAGACATACATATAATTTAAGCTAATAAAATGGCCTTTTTTTAAATAAACTGGCTGTTTTGGTGCTCAGTGCTCTGTAGCGCCAGTTCAAAGAGAAGGTGGGCCAGGTGTGAAGGGTCCGAGTTGATTTTCCCAGCTCTTTTCCTTTTTATGGAAGTTGTGTACCCATTCTACACTCTTACAGCCACATGCCATTTAAAAAAGTCTTCACATGTGAGACCCTTCCCCCAGCAATGAGGAAACACAAATTTGTCATGACCTACTGTGAACTGAGAGGGTTTTAACCCTTTTTGTTTCTTTTCTGTTCTTTCCTTGTTTATTTATGTCTGAATGTGCTGGTCCAATTCTTATGAAAGTTTCCTGTTCCCTTTATGTTTTCTGACTTAATAGTTAGTTACAGTGTGTGACCTTACAGGACCTTGAAACAACAAGCCTTTTGTAACATTTTGTGTAATGGTGTTATCATTCATTCTTTCCCTTATGAAAATTAACCGGCTTTTTTTTTTGGTAGTAAAAGTGTTGTAACCATGTGTTTGTAATGGTGTTATCATTCATTCTTTCCCTTATGAAAATTAACCGGCTTTTTTTTTGGTAGTAAAAGTGTTGTAACCATGTGTTTCAGTAGCCCCTCACTGCAGAACACAAGCTCCAGGGGGCGGGGTTGGATCCACATCTAGGGGGTGGAGATTGGTAGGTTTAACGTGGAGATGGGTGGGTTTAGGGATCAGGGGGTGGAGACGGGTAGGTTTAGGGATATGTAAGGTGGGAGGAGTTGGATCTGGATCCAACCTCGCCCCCTGGATCTTGTGTTCTGCAGTGAGGACCATCTCATGTTTTTGGCGTATTGATTACCATATGTTTAACCACGGTCTCACTACTTTTTTTTGTGGTTTTGTAGTAAATCCATAGTTATTTTTTGTAAGGATTCATTTTGTTACCTCAAATTGGAGTCTCTCCAAAACTTCGCATATATTTTGGGAACTTTAAAATTTCACATACAGCCTATTTCACCTATACTTTTTATAATTTCATTTGGCCAACTCCTAAAAACTCTGTCATAAGAACTCCAATAATATCCAATTATTATCCGATAAACAACCTTATAGTCTCATTACAGAGAGAATAGCATTGTATGCATGTGTATTGGGGCGTTTCTCCTCCCTCAAGACTCCTGGAGAAGGAGGCGTGGATTATGGGATTCTGATCCCATAGTGGATCCAGTAGGTACTTAATGCGTGTTCCAGTTCAAAAATATTCATTTTGTTTTCCAGGTAAATCTTGCCAGATCTTTCCGGACTGCAGACCCAGGTAAAGTAATTGCTTGACATTTCATGCTAATTTAATTATCTGCACTTTAGCTCGTTGGCAGCAGTGTAAATGCATATGGATGTGGGTTGATTGTTTAGAGAACAGGACGTTCTTGTCTGAGGGTCGCCGTTAAATACCTCCGGCATTTTCAGATGCGCGCGCTGCTTTCAGTCATTTCTTCCTACAGCTTTAATCGCGTAACATCTTGATATAGACAGACAGGTAGGCTTAAGCCAAGCTTAACTTTTTAAGTAACCGTTGATGCACAGATCCGCAAAAGTTTCAGATCTTTAGAAAGTAACAACTATGCTTTTGTTGCAGTTAAACGTATCCACATGCTCACGGACACAATCGAATAGGACACGTTTTAAAAGTAATAAAAAGATCGTTTTTTTACGAATTTGACTTTAATGATACAGGCATTTTAGCCTTGATGATAATTTAGTTTATTTAGAGAACATAAACAATAAAAGAGTATAAAGTGTAATACAAATACAAAACACACTCTACAATAAAACTGCAGTAATAAAAAGGTTATAAATAATTCTAATAGATATTTAAAATGAAACGGTAAAACTTGCACATATGTTACTTCATGCATGTTTTGTCCCGCGGAATTTCAATTTATTATTATGCATCCAACTGTAATTTAGACTTTCCGAAATTAATTTATTAACCAACATTGAGAGGATTAGACAGATTGCTTTATAAAGTTAAGTTTCTGATTTTATAGTCTACGACTAGACTTTTGGCGCTTTTGTGAAGGGGTAAAACAGTTTGAACAGATGAGGGGGCGGGGTGAGCAATGAAAGAAACTTATCTGCCGTCGAATAATATAGTATGTTGCAACATCTTCAGCATCAGTTTTCTCTCGAAAACCTAAATGTAAATAGGTTACTATATTAAAACATATATTAAGTGACCACTATTTTGAATATTGATTCAAATGTGACCCCCTTTCTGGCATCAAAACTCTTAAAAGCCAAATGGATTTGCTTGATTTAGCTTATAGTCTGGTCTGAACACCATATAGCTGAGGAATGGAATTTTAATTCAAATTGAAACTGTATTCATATAGAAATAGCTAATTGTATTTTAATTAGTGCTGTCAAACGATTAATCGCAATTAATCGCATCCAAAATAAATGTTTTTGTTTACACAATATATGTGTGTGTACTGTGTATATATATTTTGTATATATAAAGATACACACATACAGTATATATTTGGAACATATTTACATGTATTTACATGTTTATATTTATGTTCATATAATTTATATTATATATAAAAATATATTTAATATATAAATATAACATATTTTTCTTAAATATATACATGCATGTGTGTGTATTTATATATACATAATAAATATACCCAGTACACACATATATGGTGTAAACAAAAACTTATTTTGAATGCGATTAATTGCGATTAACCGTTTGACAGCACTAATATTAATTATCTATATGACATCCATTTAGAGGGATGGGTTAGTAAATGTAGTGCACAATTCACAATAAAAATAAAGTTTGAAGGGAAAGTTATACGTTACATTGTGATGGGTTCTAAAGTGGCTGGTGGTGATGCTTTTAATGCATTAGTTTTTTAATTAATTAATTAATCTGCTACTTCTATTTAGTGTACATAAATGTAAATGGAGGGGGGGGGGGGTAAGCCTTTGTTTTTCATTTTAAAGGCAGAAGAAAGTTGTAAAATGTGTTAATTTTAATGTTTTCATTTAACCATTTTACATTTATTCATAAATCTCAATTTTACATTTACATTTACCTTTAGTCATTTTGCAGACACTTTTATCCAAAGTGACTTACAATTGGGGAATACATAAAGTGATTCTTCTTAAAGAGGCAAACAGACACAGGAAGTGCTTGTAATACCAAGTTTTAGGCATTGTTCAAATAAGTACAAGCTAGAAAGGGAAGGAATAAGGGAAGGAATTTTATTTATTTTGTATTTATTCTAGTGTACACCCTGGCTGTATTCATTTAAATCTTTAAGAAAAAAGGATGCTATTTAAATGAGACTGCGTTTAGATGAAAATAAATATGATAAACAGAGAAAAAAAGTGTAAATTGGTGCACGTCATGAAAACATGTTTCCATTAGGGGGCGTCCAAGAAGTTGTGCAGCTTTTCTGTGTCTGAATGCAAGTTAAGTTTCTCTGCATACTTTCCATTGTCTCAGCACACTTCATTACACACTGTTGCTTTAGGTGCAGAAAAAAAAACACAATTATTTGCTTTTTGCATATGAAGCACCATACTTTCAAAATGTTTTTTTTAAATGCTTTTTTTAATGCTCACTGTTTGATCTCTTGCTCATGTACATATGTGCCCTCTCACGTTCCCCCTCCTTCCTCCCCTGTGTACTATGTACACTCCCCCTCCCTCTTGCCAACTCCAACTGTCCATTCTCTCTTGCACATGCAACCACAGGAGCGCACGGATCACACCAACGCCACAGAACCATGTCGGACTCAGAGACTGCAGCTCCTGCCGAGACCCCTGTCCCAGCACCCTGTGTGGCCATCAAGGCAGATCTAGACAAATGGTAAGTGACTGGAGTAGCAGTCATGTATGGTCCATAATACCGGTCTGTTGCAACTCTGTATGGACCAAATTAAAATCTGTTAAATTCTCATACTCTAAAATGTGGATTTATTTCCACATAGATTTATTTTAGTTCTTAATTAGTTAAGGTTGGTGATATTCAATAGAATTATGATACGCAGTGTAAATACTGCATCGTGATGGCGATCCAAAATGGAGGGAAGAAAGGACCTTGCGCCGAATATGAGGTGGAAGGTTCGCGCAGAGGGATCCAGTGTTTTTAATAAGATGTAACTTAATTAAGTTTAGTGAGTTTTTTAAATGGTTTGATTGGTGTCAGTTTAATGCGAGTTGGCAACAGCAGTGGGGCCGCTCATTAAGAGCATTCTGGGGTTTTTCTTCAACTTCAGTTCTTCCTCACGGCTGATTGGCTGTTGGGAATGTGTCTACGTCATGCTTTTCCTCTCGCTCGTCCTGCCATCCCTTATTTCCTCTCTCAATCTTCACCATTTCTGTCCATGCAGCCTCCCTGACCTCGCTTTGTTATGTTTGAGTTTGACCACTTAAATGAGAGGGAATCACTGATGTTTACGGGTGAACCTTTTCTCCGGTTTTCCCTGCCCTCCCACTAATGGGTTTTGCTGGTTTTATATCCTGCACATGAAGGAGATTGTGACCAGTGGCCAGTGATGAACATTCGTTCAGTATGCATATGCTGTCCTTCCTCCTATGTAGGGTTTCATTGTGTTCCCTCTCTCTTGACCATTGACACCAGCCATTGCTCAAGCTGTATTTTGACCCTAATCCCCACACCCACCCCAAAAAAATGTAGACTGGCTGCTTTTGGTGTTTGTAGTGTCGACAGGCCTGGGCAGCATGAGAAAGGAGATAAGGTTGCACATACGCTGACCTTTGGTGTGCAAGGACCAGATAGGGGAAGGGTGTGTGGGGGTAAGAATTTGCTTGAATAATGTGTCACTGTTTCATCTGAAGCACTGGCCATCACAGTCACCTTCATTTACAGCAGTGCTTCTCAACTCCAGTCTTTGAGACCCACCTCCCAAGATATTTCAGATGTATCCCTGTTCAACACACCAAAAGGCTGATGAGATGAATCAGGTGTTTTAATTAGAGAGACATCTAAAACATTCTGGTAGGTGGGACACTGCTTTAGCGGATATAAAACCAACAAAGTCCACTGTAATCCAAAATGGATTTGAGGGAGGGCAGTGAAAAATGGCAGAACTGTTAACAGTTAAAACGCTGTTAGCAGGTCAGTTTGTCATTGACCTTTCTGTGACCATTTTGACCAGCAACTTGCATGTGTTGCTGACTAGCTGAATGTTTAACCTTACAGAAGGTGACCTTAAATAATATACACCACACTAGTATTTATAGTGCCCTCGTACATGGTAATGCATAGATGTGTGTATGTGTCTGTCATCCATTATACAGTGTGACATGTACTATTCACTGGATCACTTTACACCTGGTCTAAGCAGACCCCAGAAGCTAGCAGTTATTCACTGGGAGAATGCATCTGGCTGCCTGTTGTGGAGCAGTGTAAAATTTGTGAATTTGTGACCTTGAGATGTCCATTTTGTACGGTTTCAAAGTCTGTGACTAAACATCAGCCTCAGAGTTAACGTACAGCCATCGTGTCCTATAGGGTGTCCTTTCAAGAATGTTAATGCAAATCACACGTTAATCGTTTACACTTTAAGCTGATTTTTTCCCTCTCATTTGTGTTAGCATGCCTGCTCTTGTAGCGGTTGGAATGTATTGTTCTAGTTTTGTAGAAGCCCCCCTCAGGGTAAACAGTGTTACTTAATCTATCAATAAACAAAAGCATCTGCTTTATCAGCATAGGATAGCTTTGTTATAGGAGCTCCATGTGGAAATAAATCAATTCCATATGGATTCGGTATTTATTAGATTCCAATTGAATTATTCTTTGGGTCAAGTAAAATTATTTCCTGTTTGTTGTGTTTAAGATCAGAGCACTCCTGAGCCGTGCCCTTTTTCCTTTTGCATTATATATGTGGAGGACTGGCCATCATGTGAATTATTCAGTCTTAATTTAGGGAAGGTGATCATCCCCTTCCCATTTGTCTGATGCTTTTTGGTATCATTCTAATTTTACACCCCCAAGACTGACAGATTTCAATATTTGACTGGCAAATAAATATGGTTTGGTTCTTTGAATGCACATTTGTAGCACATTTTAAGATCAATTTATCTATAGTTCAAGCCAAAAAGGAAAATTCTGTCATCATTTACTCACACTCACGTCATTACAAACCATTTCTTCTGCAGAGCACAAATGATACTATAGGGAAGAATGTTGGTAACCAAACAGTTCTGACTTTCATTTTATGGACAAAAAAAAGAAAGCTCTTTCTCAAAACATTTTCTTTTATATTCCACAGAAAAAAGAAAGTCATACAATTTGGGAACAAGGTGTGAGTGAGTAAATGATGAACCATCCCTAACACTAGCTTTTAAAATGACAATTTCAATTTTACACCACATATATAGAGTGTTTCAACATTTGTCTCCCAAATCAAAAGGTCTTTAAACACACCCATGTTCTGGTTCATTTGACACAGTTTTCCAGAAATTCAACACATTTTGAAATCAAACTAGCTTTTAAATGGACCATTTTTTGAGCCCAAAACAACTGGTGCTTTTCCAGTTGACTAGAAATGGTTTTGTGATCTCTAATTATTGGTTGTTGAGGATAAAGACATAATCTGACCCTAATTGTTTTTTGTCAATTAGTCTTGTGCTTCACAATGGTCCATTCTCCCTTTGCATGTCTTCTCTCTGAATCTAGTATTAGTATTAAAATGGCTGCCTATGAAGAGGAAATGCCCTTGGCTAGTGAAATCCCCCCATACATCCTTACACCTACGTCACGTGGCTCATCAGAACCAGTCTGCATAAGGCACTTTATATTTAAATCGACCAGCTGTGTGTTACATCACCACTCTCTCTGAGAAAAGAGAGAAAGCGAGGAAGAGCATGCTTATGTCACCATGCGAGATGCAGCAGATGATCTGTGGGGGAGGGAGAGACTAAAATCATTTTCTCTCCGGGGGAGGGGCTCGCTCTTTTCCTCACAAGTCACGACATCTCTCTCTTTTAGCAGGAGGCATGTCTCTTTTCCATTACCTGCTTGCTTTGTCACGTGATTCTAGGGCTCTATCTTTCACTCGTTCAGCTGGATTATCCGCCTCCCTCGCTTTGCATCTCTTTCCCCCCTTTGCGCTGTCATTCCAACCCTTGTTTTCGCTCCATCACTCTAATGCAGTGTGTCAGTGTCTGCCGTTGTTTGGTGTGGAGAGGCTCAAATAATCTCACTCGTACAAATGCATACATACTGTCTCATTCAGTCCCAGCAGAATCCAGCCTATCATGAGTGCACATTTTATAAGACTTTGCAGAAACTAAAGACAATACCAAAGTTATGTAATTTCTTTACAGTGTGTGGTACAGAACCTTTATACTTGATCATGAAGTCTTGTGTGCTTCAGAGGGACAAATCTGCATTTTTGCGTTGTATATGTGATATGTTGATGTGAATCAGTGTGTGTGTGTGTGCTGGAGTAATGAGCGTGTTTTCTATGTGCTACAGTGTAAAGGAGAATGGTGAGGAAGCGTGTAAGGAGCTAATGGAGGCATTTGCTGCCTGTGTGAAGAGCAATGCTGAAGCGTCATGAGGAGCTCAACATGCAGGAAAAGTAATGCACATTCACTTGCTTCATTCCCCTTTACATGTCAGACCAGTATTTTATTTATGTCAGATCAACAGATGTATTATGTACTATTGTCTTTTCTAAATATGTGAATATGGCTGACTGATCAGTATTTCAAATTAGTTGGGAATGGTCTAATAATTTAGGATGCGCAGATCTAAAAAAAAAATAATTTCCATGTTATGGGTGAGAACCGATAATTGGCTTATAATTATATTCATTTTGAGATTAGCTGAATAAACTGTTTTCATGAAATTATTCGTTTTGTTAAAGATAAGTGAATGAGTCCTGTATCGTGGCAAAATTTAAACTAAATGTAATGGGGGAATTAAGTATGCAAGAATAAATGTCCAACATAGACTATAATGTTAAACTGAATTTAAAAAAATCTTTCACTGTAAAAAAATGAGTCAAGTTTACTTTGTTACTTCACTGCCTTAAAATTTATGTTAACTTGACAATTATTTTAGATCAAATTAATTTTAGAGTGTAGTCAGCCTTTAAAAAAAGTCAGTGTTACGTCATTACTAACTAATTCACTCCACAAATGTTTATGTTGTTGTCAAGTGAAACCATGTCAACTGGAAAATATATTTATTTAATATTCTTAATATTATCCGTTGATTGGCTGTTAATTTAACTGTTTAATCTTAAGCACATTCGATCTGCTCTGTTTTATGATTGTCTTCATGATTTTTCATTATCATTTGAAATTTATGATTCTCTGTATTTCTGTTTGTTTTTAGGGTTTCACTGCACTGAGTCCTCCACCTTCCCAGAATTCCCTGCAGCTCATGGCACTGGACTAAACGATGGGGTTTGGGGTTTGGCAGCAGAGACCATATTTGTGTCTCTTCCCTTCTCTACCCCCCTGTGAAGCTTAAATAGATTCCTCCAACCACCAACCTCTCCTCCCCTTTTGTGGCTGATTGTATTGATCTGATCTGTAGACAGTTTGAGATTTGATGTAAATTATGTGTCTCAGATGCTTTCAAAATGGAATAAAGATTTAAAAAATGGTTCGATATTTGTTACTGAATTTGTTTGACAATGTTTGTTTTCGTTTTTAGGTAAACTCCTTAAAAACAGCTTTCATTAACTTGCTTAGCAGATCCTGTCAATCCACACATAAGAGTCTGCTAAATGCACATGTAAATGTAAAAATACTGAAAACTACTTTGCAAAAACACAACTAGGCCCATCAAAGATGGATATTCCAGCAAGCCTTTGAGTGTTTTTGCTAAAAATGACAATGTAGATGGGACAGCTATAGTCCATAAATAATATAAATGATCTGAAAATATGCATTATAATATGTACCAGACGGCAACAGTTCAAAGAGGGAGCGTGCTGGATGTGAGGGGTCCAGAGTGATTTTGCCAGCCCTTTTGCTCACTCTGGATAAGTACAGGTCTTGGAGAGTGGGGTGGGGGGGGAAGAGATTACGGACTATCCTCTGTAGTCTTCTGAGGTCAGATTTGGTATTTGAGCTGAACCAGACAGTTATTGAAGTGCAGAAGACGGATTCAATGATGGCAGAGTAGAACGGTTTCAGAAGCTCTTGTGGCAGGTTGAATTTCCTCAGCTGGCAAAAAGGAAGTACAGCCTCTGCTGGGCCTTTTTAACAATGAACAATGGACTCAATGTGAATGTCCCACTTCAGATCCTGAGAGATTGTGGAGCCCAGGAACCTGAATGACTCCACTGTTGTTACAGTGCTGTTCATGATGGTTTTAGCAATAAAGCAGGCAAAAAGTGAATTTCTTTACATTTTAATTTATTTTCTGCTCTAGTGTGTCACTTAATCAAACTTTCTAATAAACCTGACTTTAAAAATTGATGGATCGCTGACGAATTCTGTTCCTGTAAGTCACTTTGGTTAGTTTAATAAAAAAATTTTTTTTTTAAAAACCACACTGTTTACACACAGTTTCTGAAACCTGACACCAAATCCATACACTAATTCTCAGCCTTTTAATCAGTTTCATAAAACTGAACATACATTTAATCAAATCTAACATGAATTACAGTTTTTTTGTTGTTGTTTTTTTTAAAAAAAAAAACTGCTTACATTTTCAAAACTGCCTCTTTCTTCAAAACTTTACACACAAATCCAAGAATTGCACACAAAAAATGCCTCACATCTCTTGCAAAATGAAGCACTGCATTCAAAATATCACAAACACAAATCGCAAAAGTAAACATTTGCAGCACCTTTGCCATAATAGTAATACCTGTTAGATTTACACAAAACACAGGGAACAGAAAACACAACGCAACCCAAACAATACTGCAGCCAAGACAGAGAGAGAGCATGGTATAAGTAGTGATGATGAGTAAATTGCCAACAGCTGATAATGATCAGAACAAAACGACAAAGCAAAGGACTATGGGAAACGGAGTTCAAAACATGTAACAGAAACAGGAAGAGCACCCTCAAGTGGCCAGTCCAGGCCAGGACCATACAATGGAAGGGGGCCAGGGGACAGAGATAGACCAGGGCATGAGCACAGAACCAGCAGGGTGAAAGGCCAAGGCAGGGCCGGCAGGATGAACCAGCAAGGCCCCAACCACACAGGAACCCTAGCAGATAGCCAGTATAGAGCCGGAGGAATGAGCCAGTGAGGCTCCTGCCAAACAGGAACCCAGGCGGGCAACCAGAGTAGAGCCGGAATCCTGCCAGGCAACACTGGTGGGACAGAAAATCCTCTCAGCGACTCAGGGAAAACTGTAAACAAGAGCAGAGAGAGAGTTTAGTACCAGCCTGGAACAGAAAACCCTCTCAGCGACTCAGGTAAACAAGAGGAGAGAGAGTTTAGTACCAGCCTCGATGGCTGCAACAGGACAGGCCGATTGATCAGCAACGGTCCCTGTGAGCTCCCAGACTGGAGTGAATTCCTTAATGAGCACTGAGAGCTCCCGGACTGGAACGGGCGCTGGAGTGGGCTCTGTGAGCTCCCGGACTGGTGCGGGCTCTACTGTCCTTCTCGCCCTCCGCCGCTTAGTGGGAGTCTGAAGGGTAGAGGTGGTGGGAAAATCCAACCTCCATTCCCTGCTGCCTCAGAGCCATCAGAGCTCAGTGTCGAGCCACTCGCTCCTTCCCTGTGGCAGGAGGGGTAATCCGAATGTCCATGACACCTGGATCTTGTACTGGCTGCAGTATTCTGTCACGGAATGCCAGGAGAAAACAAAATTATATCCAAGTGCAGTAAGTTTATTAAAATAACAAATAATCCAAAACAGAACAAAAACTAGGCAAAAGGTACATTCAAAACACAGGGAACAGAAAACACAACGTAACCCAAACAATACTGCAGCCAAGACAGACAGAGAGAGCATGGTATAAGTAGTGATGAAATGATGAGTAAATTGCCAACAGCTGATAATGAGCAGAACAAAACGACAAAGCAAAGGACTATGAGAAACGGAGTTCAAAACATGTAACTGGAAAACTAGTAACTACCCAAACTGTTGTAACATTTATTTTTTCACTAGATACAATTACTTTTTTTGTAGGTTGCAGATAATGACTAGTCAGCTACTTTAGTTCAATTAAACAAGTAACAACTTAAATACATGCAAGGTAGTGCCTAATCATTAAGTACTAAACTTGACTTGAATTTGCAACAAATTGCAGTTTGTTACCAGAAAGAATGAAAAGCAACTAATAAAGCAACTAATCAGTATCTAGTGTAAAATGTAAAATAATTCCTGTCACTATTAGATTGCTAGTAGCCTAATCAACAAATGTATTAGTCATGTAAACCTAGATACTAGTTAGTTTTAAGGTATAAAATGGCTTTCAACTGATCTGTTCTGAATGCAAAGGCCACTAAGATCTTGTTTGTCAGTACACTCTTAAAAATAAAGGTGCTTCAAAAGGTTCTTCAAGCGATGCCATAGAAGAATCATTTTTGGTTCCACAAAGAACCATTCAGTCAAAGGTTCTTTAAAGAACTATCTCTTTCTTACCTTTTTGTAATCTGAAGAACCTTCTTTCGCCACAAAGAACCTTTTGTGAAGCAGAAAGGTTCTTCAGATGTTAAAGGTTCTTTATGGAACCATTTAGACAAAAAGGTTCTTCTATGGCATCGTGAAGCACCTTTATTTTTAAGAGTGTACATTGTAAATAGGATATGAATGTTCACAAGAATGATATACTGTAGATCTACATACATTAAGAAGTAGACTGTTTTTGGCAAGTGAAAGAGGGTGTCCATTAACGATTTATGTGACTGTCTATATGAGCAGTATGTACTGGTGTTTTTATGTTAATTTTTGGAGTGTGCCTAAGTCAGTGGTGTTTTTGGTAGTGCTGCTTTTTTCAGGTGTAATGGTTTGTAAATGGGAATTGATTACTTAAAATTATGCTGTCTGAATATTCGCAGACCGATGTTATCATCTCGTCTGGATTTTAATGTTGTCCACTTTTAAAATGCTTCTATGAAGAATGACCATCTGTGTTCCTCTTGCAGGTCTGGTGAAGTTAGGAATTCATTGTATCACAGGACAGAAGGTGGCCATAAAGATAGTTAATAGAGAAAAGCTATCAGAGTCTGTTCTTATGAAAGTAAGTTTTGCATACAATGAATTTACAATGGAAATGTCTAAAAGTTCTAGTTTTTCTCAGTCACCTCCTGCTTACGCAGCATTTTCGTATTTACAGTAACTCTTCAATAACACAGCAGCTGCATAACGCCAACTGCTTTATTAACCACAGTATACGCTGCATCTGCCCTAATGTTCTGTGCTAAAGAAATGCAAGACTCTTCCTGCTAAGCCATTTTTGTCCGTGTCTACTGTTGATTGTCAGACTCTTGTTAATATATTGACTATTAGTTCACTTCTAATTGAAAGTGCTCATCTTTGCTTGGTTATTTCCTTCATCAAAGTTGTTCCTTTTCCCTATTCAGCTCTCATTCAATGTTCCTCGCTCTCCCCGTTTCTGCAGGTGGAGAGAGAGATAGCTATTCTTAAACTAATAGAGCACCCTCATGTCCTAAAACTGTATGATGTGTACGAGAATAACAAATATCTGTAAGTACTGCTCTGTTTCTCCACACATCTGAAGCATGTCTGGCCTTGTCTTGTCTTGTCTAGACTTATTACATCCTGCATTCTCTGGAGGTGTGCTTGCTTGTGTGTACCATTTCATGTGCATCTATCTCTGTGCATTTGTTTCATAAATGTCTTTCTCATTCTCTCAGGTATCTAGTGCTGGAACATGTGTCTGGTGGGGAGCTGTTTGACTATCTGGTAAAGAAAGGCAGATTGACCCCTAAAGAGGCTAGAAAGTTCTTCAGACAAATCATATCTGCTCTGGACTTCTGTCACAGTCACTCTATATGGTAGATGTCTCTTTTTACTTTTTTATTTAATGTGCTGCACACACATATTCTTTTACAGCCATATTTTCTCATAATATTTGTGCATAATCAGCATTCTGTAGATTTTGTGGATGTGAGTTGGGATGAAAACTTGCGGCCAAGTTATGAAGCCCAAGCTGACTTGTATTATTTCCATATATGGTCACTCTATATGTACACAGGAACTCTACCCTTCATAAATTTGGGGTCAGTAAGTTTTTTTTTATAGAAAATTAATACTTTTATTCAGTAAGGGTGCATTAAATTGATCAAAAGACATTTATAATGTTATACAATGTGTCTACTTCAAATAAATGCTGTTCTTTTGAACTTTCTGTTCATCAAAGAATCCTGAAAAATATATAATGGTTTACACAAAAGTATTAACTGTTAAGAAATGTTTCTTAAGCAGCAAATCAGCATATCAGAATGATTTCTGAAGGATCATGTGACACTGAAGACTGGAGTAATGATGCTGAAAATTCAGCTTTGCCATAGAATAGATTAAAATAGAAAACAATTTGATTTGTAATAATATTTCTCAATATTACTGTTTCTACTGTATTTTTGATCAAATAAATGCAGCCATGGTGAGCAGCATGTTAAGAGACTTCTTTCAAAAACATTTAACAAATCTTACCAACCCCAAACTGTTGAACGGTAGTGATGATAGATTTGAAAAAACAAAACAAAAACAAAAGTAAAGCATGTGTAAATGTGTTACAAAACTTGTGATTTATTCTTGTTACATGTTCTGCAGGGTATGCAACGCAAAAATAGGTTATTCTCACTCTGTAAAATAATTATGGTCTCCTATACTTATGGAAAAATATTACAATATACAAACATATATTACAATGCTTTTTCAGCCACAGAGATCTTAAGCCTGAAAACCTCCTGTTGGATGAGAAGAATAATATCAGGATTGCTGACTTTGGCATGGCCTCCCTACAGGTTGGGGACAGTCTGCTGGAGACCAGCTGTGGGTCAGTAGTTTGTGTTTGTGTGCTTTTACTACTGTATTAATGAAGATGAAGTATTAATGCTCTATATTATGTATCTGCAGATCACCCCATTATGCATGTCCCGAGGTCATCAGGGTAAGGACAAAGCTCTTAGAACAAAAGCACCATATGTTTTAACGTATAAGTCTCATAGATTCATATTGTACAAAACAGCCAGTGCTTATCTGTACTTAGTGTTTTTTTCTATTCACAGGGAGAGAAATATGATGGACGTCGGGCAGATGTGTGGAGCTGTGGGGTTATTCTCTTTGCTCTGTTGGTGGTAAGAAGCTTGCTGCATCTTATTTGTGTCATTTCCGACATTTTCCCCACTTTTAATACCTTCCTTGCATGCCTTATTAAAAATTAAATGGCTGGAAAGTACGTGTTTTATGTCTTAAATTTGCCATTGACTGTGGGCATATTGCAGACTTGATGCTCTCAGTTGCACTCAGAAATGTGTGTGAATTGTAACGTCTCACCTCACAGGGAGCGTTGCCCTTTGACCATGATAACCTGCGTCAGCTGTTGGAGAAGGTGAAGAGTGGAGTATTTCACATGCCTCACTTCATTCCTCCAGACTGCCAGGCTCTCCTCCGTGGCATGATTGAGGTCAACCCTGAGAAACGGCTCACGGTATGCAACACGCTCACAGTGCACCTCTTTTTAAATAGAAATTGCATGTACACTACCGTTCAAAGTGTTGGGGTTGTTAAGAGGCTGCATTTATTTGATCAGTAATACAGTGAAAACAGTTATATTGTGAAATAATATTACAATTTCAAATAATTGTTTTCTATTTGAATATATTTTATAATGTAATTTATTAAAATGTCATTACTCCAGTCTTCAGTGTCATATGATCTTTCAGAAATCATTCTTATATGTAGTGTTGTTTTTGGCGGCCTGTTTTAATTTTAGTTTTAGTCTAGTCTTTGTGTGAAGCTGTCATTTTAGTTTTTATTAGTTTTAGGCACGTTCATACTCTTTTTAGTCTAGTCAAGTTTTAGTCAACTAAAAGTCTGAGCATTTTAGTCTTATTTTAGTCAGAATTATCCATGACTATTTTCATCTATTTGTAGTCGACGAAAACTGATGACATTTAGTCTAGTTTTAGTCAATGAAAATTGTATTTTAGTCTCTTTTTAGAAATACAATTCTATTTAACTCAGTCAATATAATATAAGTACCAATGCAATTTTCATTGACTAAAACTAGACTAAAATGCTCAGACTTTTAGTCGACTAAAACTAGACTAAAATGCTCAGACTTTTAGTCGACTAAAACTTGACTAGACTAAAAAGAGTATGAACGTGACTAAAACTAATAAAAACTAAAATGACAGTTGCACACAAAGACTAGACTAAAACTAAAATTAAAACAGTAACAATAATTTTCGTTGACGAAAGCAACACTACTTATATGCTGATTTGGTGTTTAAAGAAACATTTCTTATTATGTTAAAAATAGTTACAGTTGTACTGCGTAATATTTTTGTGGAAACTGTGATACATTTTTTATTTAAAAGAACATAATTTAAAAGAAAATGTATACATCATAAATAAATTCATTATAAATATTTTTACTGTCACTTTTAATCAATTGAATCCATCCTTGCTGAATAAAAGTATTAACTTAGTGTATTGTCAAGGAATGTTTATGATACTTCTTGTTTTTTTCTTTTCTCAGTTGGAAGACATACAAAAGCACCCTTGGTATCAGTAAGTATCATGTGAGGTACCTTGAATAGTTAAAAAAATAAAATTGTTCACTGACTGTCATGCCATTTCAAACCTGTATGCTGTTATTTTTTACCATGGAACACAAAAGGAGAATTTGGCACTTTTTCATACATCAACAGTTTATAGTATGTCTGTCAAGCTCCAAAAAGCCATGTCAAGCTTGTTTTGTGCAACAATCAGACTGAATGTTGCTTTTAAAGGAAAATCCTGCCATCCTGTCTAGAGTTCAGCCAAATATCATCATCAACATCATCAAATGTCATGGGTTCTCAAATGTCTCATGATCAAACGTCATTAACATAATGGCTTGTGTC
The DNA here is from genome assembly GCF_001515645.1 of Sinocyclocheilus grahami. Lineage (NCBI taxonomy): Eukaryota > Metazoa > Chordata > Actinopteri > Cypriniformes > Cyprinidae > Sinocyclocheilus > Sinocyclocheilus grahami. Next base: position 1,312,951 of record NW_015505228.1, read on the forward strand.
ATATGTACGAGGAGAAATAACTTAAACTTGGGTCTGATCTTCACACAAAGATATCATATCCTACCTGAAGATCTGGAATATAGCCTATGCGTCATAAGAAACACTTTTATGGTCTTTTCTTTTTTTGGAACTTGACAGACATGGTCACTGTGCAGTGCAAAAATTCACCTTCCGTGTTACACAGAACTATTCCAATAAAAGTGGATTTTATTTTATGTTGTTGCATGTAATGCCCACAATGTGCACTCCACATTGACTTGCTTGTGTGTCTGTGTGTCTGTGTGTCTCAGAGGGGGCAGGAACGAGCCGTGTCCAGAGCAGCCACCCCCGAGGCGCGTGTGTGTGAAGAGGATTCTGTCTCTTACAGATCTGGACCCTGATGTTCTGGAGAGCATGCACTCCCTGGGCTGCTTCAGAGACCGTGTCAAGCTCACCAGAGACCTGCAGTGTGAAGAGTGAGTCTGAACTTCTGTCTGTGTGACATCTTAGCCTGTAATTCAGAAAAGAATAGTGCACAAACTCAAGATTTCAAGGATTTGTACTTCAAACAAGATACAGCTGACCATTAAAGGGTTAGTTCACTCAAAAATGAAAATTAGGCTGCGTTTTACTCACCCCCGAGGCATCCTAGGTGTATATGACTTTCTTCTTTCAGATGAATCCAGTCGGAGTTATATTAAAAATTGTCTTTGATCTTTCAAGCTGTTTCATGGCACTCAGCGGGAGTTGCATTGCTTCAGTCCAAAATAACTTAAATAAAAATCGCCCATCCATAAAAAAAAGTGTCTCACACGGCTCCGGGGGGTGAACAAAGGTCTTCTGTAGCGAATCGATGCGTTTTTGTAAGAAAAATATCCATATTCAAAACATAATAATCACTTTAATGTAGCTTGCGCCAACAGTTGTACACAGAAGCAGCTCCGGGAGGATGACGTATGAGTTCAGCGTTGCGCACCCGCCGGTGAGTCTCGTGAAAACCAACGTTTGTTAACAGGAGCAAAGGAAGCAAAGTTTCCTTACTTTAGCGAAGGAAAACCAGTCTCCTCTTGGCTTATATCGAAATCCTCTGAAATGCTTCTTTACAAATCCTCCTTTTGTACTTCTAATTCTTGACCATTTCCGCGTGCGTCACTTCTGAGTGACGCATGCACAAAGCCAACCTCATACGTCATCCGCCCGGAACTGCTTCTGTTTACAACAGTGAGCGCAAGCTAGATTCAAGTGATTATTACGTTTTGAATATGGATATTTTTCTTACAAAAATCAAAGACAATTTTTAATATAACTCCGACTGGATTCGTCTGAAAGAAGAAAGTCATGTACACCTAGGATACCTCGGGGGGTAAAACGCAGCCTAATTTTCATTTTTGGGTGAACTAACCCTTTAAGGGATAGTTCACTCAAAAAAAAGATTTTATTCATTCCACTCATGTATGACTTACTTTCTTCTGTGAAACCCAAAAGAAGATATTTTGAAGAAATGCTTCTGTCAATACAATGAAAGTCAGTTTGGTCTTCTGACTTGCATTTCTCCCTTCCCAGAGAAAACCAGGAGAAGTTGATCTACTATCTTCTGTTGGACAGAAAGGAGCGCTACCCTAGTTATGAAGATGAACATCTTCCACCCAGAAATGATATTGGTGAGTGAGCTTTTGCAGTTCAGGCCTGTGTGTGTTGCTGTCATGTTCAAAGCTAGTCACTGAACACCATGAGAATAGCTGGTAACCTAGAAAGCACACTGGTGCTTTAGGCCTGAAAGTAAGCCAGTTTTATTTAAGGGCTCTAAGGCAAACGTCAGTGATTTGTAAATGTAACATATTGAGGGCTTGTTCCCAAAATAAACAGATCAAGACCAGACCAGAAATAAAAAGAGACATCAAGGTGGAGAATCATCATCATTAGGAGGTTGACAGGGAAGTCGTAGCATGTGGTTTTTAGGGCAGCGTAGCGAGTGTGGTGCAGGTTGGATCAGAAAGGGACTTCCTAATCAGTGTTGGGCAGTAACATGTTACTTGGTAACGCGTTACTGTAATTTGACTACTTTTTTAGTAACGGAGTAATTTAACGCATTATATAATTTTCAAAATAGTAATTAGAGTATAGTTACAAGCCGAGGTCTCTATACGTTACTGCCGCGTTACATTGCTGACAGAATGCAGTGTTTTATAATCTGGAGATGTAGCACATGCATTGTCGAGTCAAGTGCCAGTGGATTAGAGACCTGCTCTCCAACGAGACACGACGCAACAGAGCGCCGCGCGGGACAAGACTTGATAGGCGAGTGCAGTGTTGCCAACTTAGCAATTTTGTTGCTAAATTTAGCAACTTTTCAGACTACCCTAGCAACGTTTTCTTCCAAAAGGCAGTGCTGAAATGTGCGTGCTCACGAATCCTCTCATTATAACACACGAATTGTAGACATGAAAGATTCATTATGAATATATTTATGTGTTATAACAGAGATTTGTGAGATTGCGATGAACTGAGATGTCTTTTAGAGATTATAAATGCAGCGCTCTTTCCTGGCATTCTGCTATGCCAAACCAATTGCTTTAGTTAAAAATAACAGTGTTCTGTGAATGTTGATGCTTTAATAACAAATATATATCGGGAGCGTGTATGCTGGGATTTCATAAATTTAATGAAGAAAAAAGTAACGTAACTAGTAATGTAACTAATTACTAATTACTTTTGAAATAAAGTAATCAGAACAGTAACGTGATTACTTTTAAAAGGAGTAATCAGTAATCAGTCATTTGATTACATTTTCAGAGTAATTTGCCCAACACTGTTCCTAATGTATACAGAACAAATTGACAAATTTGACAGATTTTTGACATTTTCTATTTACTTGCATACATTTTGTTTATTAAGAGGCTTATTATATGTATGGTATGTCTCTCCCTGATAGGGCTACACAGTTAATTGAAATAAAAATGGAAATAATCTAAATAAATTCACTTTTAAAAAAAAATCAAAAGGTCGCTTATAATGTGCACTGAGAGCAGCAACACTTTTTTACATTCATGTAAATGTAAACATTACAAGCATTTTTCCATGAAAATAAAAGCTTGAGGAAAGTAAAGAAATTAGGATGGAAATATATTACCAAAGAAATACATTGAAATAATTACTATTGTTTTTAAAAATATACTAGTAACAAATAATAATATAAATAATAATAATTATTATTATTATCATTATTATTCACATTGATCAGATCCAAAAAACAACAGTGTGAATGTAAAGTGGACTGAGACAGTATCAACTGAAGTTGACTAAAGAGATTTGAGTTCCCTTTAAGTTTCAGGTACAACGTGAAAATGAAGAGAATTGATTTTTTATAGTTTTTTTCCCACTCAGTCAGTACACTTTTTTGTCACTGAAATAGTTATTTTGCTGGCTCTTTAGATGAGTTTGGGACAATTTGGAGAAAAGCTTATAATTTTGTAGTTTTTGCACACTTTATTTCAATGTAATTTTGTAGTCCCTTTTGCTTCAAAATCTAAGCTGCAACAAACTGTAAGATGTTAAATGTTTATTGTACAGTGCACATCTGCACAGTGCACATCTGACAGAATCTTGCCAAAAATTTAGAAAATAATTGCAATAAGATTTTTTTGACTAAAATGTGCAACCCTAATATGTTAGTCCATCATTTCACTGTCATGCCATGATTCGTCTCTCATATAGCACATGTTGTATCCTGGTACAATTTACCCTGTTGCTTAGAAGCTTTCTGTCTCTATATATATATATATATAAAACAAACCTTAGATTCCATCATGGATATAGTAAGGTTTGTAATGTGACTTGTTCATGAAGAGCACACAATAGATGTTTGTGTTACAGTGGATGTGTGTGTGTTGTTGTGGTTGTGCGATCAGATCCTCCCCGTAAGCGGGTGGACTCGCCCATGTTGACCCGTCATGGGCGCTGTCGGCCGGAGAGAAAGAGTCTGGAGGTACTGAGTGTGACAGAGCAGGGCTCTCCAACACCTCCCCGCAGAGCACTGGATACCTCTGCACATAGTCAGAGGTACATGCCAACTGTTTGATAACTTTGTATTAACCTTCATCTGAAAGTCAAGCTTGATGTACCACACATGTCCTCTGTTCAACCTCAAGTGCCTTTCAAAAAATGCAGAAAAAAAGTGGGCAAAAATTCACAGATGACTTGCACGACTTTGGTGTGATAGGCCTATTTTAGCACAAAAATGTTTTTACCATTAAATATTGCACATGCGCTCTTGTGCATTTATTTATTTTTTCTATGTAAGCTAGACTCATTATAGATGCAAGTTATTCACAAAAAAGCTGTTTGCCTCTCATAATTTAATTGAAAAGAAATGTTTGTATGCATGTTCTATTGATCATTAATCATGGCAGCAGTGAAAAGGAATTTTACATGGTACACAGGAGGTTTTTATTATGGTACAAACAGGAAGCACTTGTACTAGCAAGTGAAAACATTCTTTATCTCATTACTGTATTAATATTGTATTTTTTGCTGTATCTAAGTGAAAGCTAATAAAACAAAATTAAAGAAATTGAAATCAAATGTATGTGTTACGTTTAGGCATCATAGAGCACAGGAAAATCAGCAACAACGAGTATTATCTAATTTTCTTTCATGTTGTTTTTTGACCACGTAAAAGCTAAATGACGGTTGTGATTAAGCTAAAGTTTGATTGGTCAATGACACCAAAAAAACTTCTTCTACAGTGTGCGCTGCAAGCTAGTAAGACAAAGCACCTGGACTCTTGTGAATGCCAGCCATTGCTGGCCCCGTTTCTTATATTCAAAATGAACTTGCAGTTGCTGCATACCATGTAAAATATTCCTAATTCATCAAACAATGACCAAAAATATATTCAGAACCACAGAGCAGAGCATGCAGATGAACAGCACTATAAGTTGGTGCAATTCATTCCTAGTGAATTCCCTACTAAGCTTTTACTCACACTAGAGGTGTGCATATCTAAGATAATGAACATATCATGAACATAAAGGGATGTTTGACTGATATGTCCTGTTGTTCTGACAGGTCTCGGTCAGTTAGTGGAGCTTCAACCGGCCTCTCATCCAGTCCCCTCAGCAGCCCTCGAGTAAGTGACTCCACACCTTTAACTGATATTGGATTAGAAGTAAAATACTACTATGTAGAGCTCATTTTACAATGGTGAAAGGTTTTGTGCTTGTTTTTGATATTGTGCTATGAATAGCAAAGCTGAACTGGATTCAGTTGCTCTTTTTATGTTCATCTATCTCATACTGTCCTCATACTGTAGTCATTATCCACACCAAACACACACACACACACACACACACACACAAATGTTAAGCTTATTTTAACTTGCATTTTGCATCTTAATTAATGACCTAACAATCGTTTACTAATTGATACTGGATTTCACATGCTTTTCGAAAGAGCTTTGCATCATTTTCCTAACTCTTCTCAGTTTAATTCTAATGTTAATTAATCATATACCATATCTTTCATTAACGCTCATGACCATTGCTGTGTCCATCTCTCCATTCCTCTTTCCCTCTCCATCCTGCTGTCCTTTCTCTTCCTACCTGTCAGAGCCCAGTTTTCACTTTCAGCCAAACTGAAGTCACCTCTGCTTCCGCCACCCAGTCCAAAGACCCCAAAGCAGGAAGTTCCACCACAGCCCGGGCGTCCCAACGCGCGCCTGACCAAAAAACCCAGACCCTACCCTCAAAAGCAGCCTCTGACCGCCCCCACCTGCAGTCTATAAAGTCCCTCCCCCTGCAGACTCCTCCGTCTCCTTCGCCCTCCCCCTCTCCACTTCTGTCCCCCATCCCTCGCTTCTTCTTCCCTGCTCCTTCTGTCCTGAAGTCTGTCGCTAAGACCATCAATCCTAACTCTGCCCATGTGTCGCAGGTCACCCCACAGGGCTCCCCACTCCCCACCCCTCTGGGGACTCCTGTGCACCATCCCCAGCACCCCCCTCCCACCCCGCCCTCCTCCTCCTCTTCTTCCTCCTCCTCACGAGCTGAAGGAGGTGGCGGTGGTGTGGGCGGTGGCTCCATGTCCCTAACCCCGCCCTCCAGTCCTGGGGGAAGTGGTGGAATGGCTGCCAGTAGTTCAGCCCACTGGAGGACTCGCCTCAACTCCTTCAAGAACAACCTGCTGGGTTCGCCACGCTTCCACCGCCGAAGGCTACAGGGTGAGCGGAGCATCGCCTTAGTATTGCTGTCATTGAGTTAAATGTCATTGTAACATTTTTTCAATTTGTTTCAATAGTTCCTACGTCAGAAGATATGTCCAGTTTAACTCCAGAGTCCAGCCCAGAGTAAGTATTTAGAGGAATAAATCAGTATTAAAAAACATTAGTATTTTCACCAACAAAAAATGGGTTTAAACCAGTTATATCTATATTTTGCTGTAGTGTGTAAGAAGGGAATATCAGTTTACATTTACAAACATTGCAAATATTCCAAATATTGCCATTAATTGTAATAATCCAGTGAGATTTTTGGTCCCACTTTATATTAAGTGGCCTTAACTACTATGTACTTACATCAAAAAATAAGTACAATGTACTTATTGTGTTCATATTGTATTGCAAAACACTTTTGCTGCTATTGAGGTGGGAAACGGGTAAGGTTAGGAACAGGTTTGGTGGTATGGGTAGGTTTTAAGGTGGGTTAAGGTGTCAGGGATGGGACAACAGTGTAATTATAAATGTAAATCTAATTTTGTTAAAAAATAAAATAAAAATCGTGAATCGAATGTTGAGTGAATCGTTACATCCCTAATAGTAGTTAAGGCCACTTAATATAAAGTGGGACCAGATTTTTGTTTGCACAAGGAGTCAGTGCTGCACACAGAGATCTGATCTGATCATCATCAGTCTGTCTGGAATGACTTGAAGAAACAGAACAAACTGAGACAGACTCAATCCAGAAGAACTGTGGCAACGTCTCCAAGATGCTTCAAGAAACCTACCTGCAAAACTACAGCACTGTTAAAAGTTTTAGGCACTTGTGCAAAAATGCTGTAAAATGACAGGATGCTGTCAAAAATAATGTCATAAATAGAGTGTATCATTTAACTTCTATTAACTAAAACAAATCAATATTTGGTGTGACCATCCTTTGTGTTTAAAACCGCTTTTCAGTTTCACAGATGCCACAGTTCTTCTAGATTAAGTCTGTCTCAGTTTTTTCAGATTTTTCATGATATTCCAGACAAACTGGATGGCGATGAGATCAGATATGTTGTCAGACTCCTTGTGCAAACAACAATCTCACTGGATTATTACAAGTAATGGCAAAAGGAATGGAAACTGTTATTTCCTTCTGACACTACAGCAAAAATATAAATAATTGGCTTAAAACCACGTGACTGTGATAATATTAGCATTTTACTTTTAAGTTTACTATAAAATATTTGTATTTCTATTTAATATTCTCTTTTTAAAATATAATAGCATTATCACACTTTATTTTATTTTAAAATAAAAAAAAAGTGCAATTATATTATAATTATTATATAATATATATTATATTATAATATATTATTATCACTATTATTAATTATTTTGTTTTAAATAGTTATATTTAATGGGTCACACTATGTGCACTGTGAGGACCAAACCACATGTCCCGGTGCTCTTTAAGAGAACCAGGTTGAAAAACGTATGTGCACCCCTGATTATTTATGTACATTAGTTTTTACTCTATCATTGCAAGTTTCAGCTTAGTAGTATATTTTTTAAAATTTAAGTTTTCATATTTTAGGGCAGCCAAAGTTTATTTTTATTATGGTAACTGGTATAATTAAAAATGAAAAAACATTGTTGAACTTTATCGTTAAATAAACATCCAGTGGCATTTTCATGCATAATGCAGGAAAAATGTGAAGGTTTTGCATTTTATAATATACCATGTATCAAAATCTAAAGCTAAAATTAATTTGTTGCCATTTCTAGTTTGGTTTTATAGATCTTTCACCTTATTTGAATTTGTATTAGTGAAATGTGAAGGTTTCACATTTTAATATACCATGTATCAAAATCTGAACTTAAAATTAATTTCTATTTTAGATTTTAGTGTACTTTTATTTTTATTTCAATTAACAAAAATGTTTTCATTCCCCACCCTCATGTTTTCTGTTTTTCTTCTCCCAGATGAAAAAAATGGGCTTTCGTCTCGCCCACCCAGCACACCGACCCGGCAGAACTCTCGTCGCTCGGAGGGCGGAAGTGATCGCGGTGAGCGAGCAGAGCGCAGCGATCGAGGAGAAGGGAGCAGTATTGGCGGTAGTGTGAGTGTACTACAAAGAAAGGGGTCTGGCAAGGATAAAACTCGCCTCCTGTCCTCAAATGGGACCCAGTCTCAACCCTAAGTGAACTAATCAGACAAGCTGTCGAGCGGGAGGGAACAATCCCCGCTCTTGATTCCCCCCAGACATGACTCCCTCATAGTCCATCTGCACAGTACACAACAACAGATATACTCAGCCTTGATTTTCACATCACTAGCGGAAACCCTGGGATCCAACTGCGACAATAGGAGAGTCAGGAGTCTATCCACCTGGAAGTGTTCTTACATGCAAATAATCATCTGACGAAAAAAAATACGATCACTTATCCTTGTTAGGAACCAAGGATTTGAAAAATGGAAGCAAGATGTATCGCTTAATATAAACCCCAGCTATAAATTATTTCATACTCTACAAACAAGGAGATTGACATTCGGTGGACATCCTGTGATCTAATGGCAACAAACTATTCAAGGAGGAACAAACACCAAGTGGGACAGGAAAGAATGTCTCCAAAACTTATCATCCTCATTATCATCATCATCCTCATTATCATAAGCAATGATCCATCAGAAAATCACAATGAGCTGTTTGAGGTAGAGAAAAGCAAACATCATGGGAAAAAGTGGGAAGTTCTCTATTCTTAACACCACTTGGAGCACAAAAAAGGATTTCTAGAACACTATGTAAAGAAAAGAATAGGGATTTTTAGAACGGCGATCAAAATTTTGTAACACAAGGTCTATGTGACTATACCTTCATGAGCTGAGGACGGATTAGACCTTTAGTGAGATATTAACGTGTTGAAGATATAGGCTATGTTAAACACTGATTGTTCAAGCTTGTGTTGTAGATCCTGAACTCTGTGATATGTTGTAGATCCAAAATCAGTCAGATATACAGTGGAGAGCTGCCCACTGCAAGCTACAGTTGGCAAAATTGGCCAGTTTTAAGTCTTCGCAGTTTTGAAAGTATCTCAGATCCACCCCACTCACTAAGCAGGGCACAGAGGGATGAGCAGGCATCTAGATTTCCTATGACATGTTCACACAGAGACCGAGCAAGAGGAACAAAATAGCCAGTCACTCCCTTGTGCCATACAAAGACATAGCATGAGAAAAAAATGCAAAAGCCTCCACCATTTTCTCATGTGATTCCTGGTAGAACTTCCATCATAAGTAGAAGTCCACAAAAGTATTTTTTGCTTTCCATTTCAATATTTATATTATATTTTTGAGCTGAGATGTGAAATATTTCCATCAACAAAATGAAGTGAATGTCAAAAATACTAAAATATTTTACATTTTAATTGATTTATTTAAAGATATTTATTTAAGTGAATATTTATTTATTTATTGGATTAGTGTTGAGGCTGGTAAAGTCAAAATGACAAGGATGGAAAAATTAGCAATTTAGAAAATGGCAGAAAACTTCCTATTTGTATCTGTTACCAAAAATTTTATAACAATGCTGCAAATGTCCTTTTAAAAACCATTTGAGTAGCCTACTTTTACCCATCTCATTTTCATTTCATTTTCAATAAAAAAGAAGCAAACTTGCAAAGGAGAAAGCTGGAGAACAACTTTGAAAAATCATCCAAGCAATGACTCCATGCCTTGGACATCTCCCACGGGGAAGAGACTTCAAAACCCTCCAGGATGTATGACGTAAAGACTGAAGTGAACCTTATGGAAGCAGAGGAACAAAACAGAGGGAATGAGAAGAAGGCCCGCTGTGTTCACTCTTCATCTTTGAGAATGTTACCCAGACAATAGCCCAAAGTTTCGGACTCGTGCGTACCAGGCCAGCCCTTTGTACGAAATGCGAGCAGTATTCTTTTTTCACACATGCACACACATACGCACAGACACAAGAAGACTCCTTCTCAAAACTGACAATATGAAACAAAATGAATGATAACTGGACTTTAAAACTGGAATGCACTGTCCTAAAAAGAGAATTGTATTCAAACAAATAGTTGTCCCTTTCCTTGCCCACCCACGGGAATCAGTGAAGTGCTCGCTTAAGTGCAGACTCAGGATCAGTGGGGCTTTTTAGCTCATTACATTTGTGAATGGGGGGAACCTGATCCTGAATATCCACTTAAAAGCTTTCTCAAATGAGCCTCTGCCCTGAAGCCCAGAATCTGACCATAATGCTCCTCTCTCTCTCTCTCTCTCTCTCTCTCTCTCTCTCTCTCTCTCTCTCTCTCTCTCTCTCTCTCTCCATCCCTCTCTCCGGTCCACTCTTTTCCTGATGCAAGGAGCACTAAATGCAAAGCAAGGTTTTGCTCTGGTCCTCCCTCTGCCACCATCCCGCAGCCATCACACACACTCCTGGCCAAAAATAGCATAGCGGAAGACAAAGCTTCGGACGGTTCAGACATCGAGCAGCTCCTGTATCATCCTGAATTGATTTTCCATAGCACATTGAATATATTTTACTACTGTTGAATGTTTAGGTGCATCGTTCGTTAGATATAATATGGGGTACGTTCTTATTTTAGTACACTCCAAATGCCTTAAAGCCACATATACAAAACAGTCAGCATGTGCCCTCTCAAACATGCCCGGTCACTTGCAGAGGCAGAGGAAGCGCCAGAGCAAAACCCTGAAGATGCTCTTTGTTCAATTCTGTTAGTTCTCAGGCAGGGTGAGTCTGAGAGTGTGCAAAAACAGACTGTTTGGACACCAGCTCTGAGTGAATGTGAAATACACTCCACATACTTTCTCTGTGTTCATGACACTCTCCTGCTCTACGTGTCCGTCCTCTCCTCCTCCTCCCTTTCACATTATGCACTGAATGATATTCTGTTTTTGTTACTCGCCTCACACATACAGCACATGTATCACATTTCATATGTATCGTTAGTCTTCACTTATTTACCATACATTATATACCTCGTCCTGCTCCTGCCTCCCAATCATAGAATTTATACTTTAGACCACCCCCTTCCCTCTTCTCTCATTATATACATACGCCCTGCCTGCCCCCAATGTATGCTCACCCCTCCCCCCATATCTGTTCATTGTAAACAGAAAATATAACTCATATCTTCATTCTTTATCCATTCTATATTCACCTGATGATTATTGATTACCTTTGTCGTCATTACTGATAACTCCTCTTAAGATTGTAAAGCTGTACTCTTTCTTCCCCATCGCGCACAGTAGGAACTTTTTTCGTAAGAAATGCAAGTCATTAAATTGGAGGGAAAAAATGATGACGAGAAATTAAATGTCTGTGTTATAATTAAAAAAATGAAAGTGCACTATTATTATTGCCTGTGATAAAGAACAATAAACAATACAAAAAATCTGTGCCATTATGTTTACTAATTACCGTGTTTTGCTCCTCATTTCATTTGTTAACAATATTTCTGTTGTTCTAATATATACATAATTATATATATATTTGCCCTATAGGGCAAAAGCTGCTTTAAACGCAAAGAATGGTTATATCAAATGTTGATTTAATTTAGTTAATAGAAGCTAATTGATGAAGAAAATGTATGACATTATTTTTGACAGCATCCTCATTTTACAGCATTTTTACACAAGTGCCTAAAACTTTTAACAGTGCTGTAGTTTTGCAGGTAGGTTTCTTGAAGCATCTTGGAGACGTTGCCACAGTTCTTCTGGATTGAGTCTGTCTCAGTTTGTTCTGTTTCTTCAAGTCATTCCAGACAGACTGATGATGATCAGATCAGATCTCTGTGTGCAGCACTGACTCCTTGTGCAAACAAAAATCTCACTGGATTGTTACAATTAATGGCAAAATGAATGTTCGGAAATTATTTCCTACTGACGCACTACAGCAAAAAATAGAAATAACTGACTTAAAACATTTTCTAGCTAGTGAAAAATTCTAATAATTTTGGCTACCACTGAGAGATTAATAAGTTTACTGCCAAAATATAGAGATATATCTTTCAGCAAAAAAGTTTAAATCACATTTTAAGGAGATAGATCAGTTCTCCCAGACTGTGTCTGACTGCATTGATAAAATAAATGAGTAATAGTAAATATTGTCAAAAAGTTCCAGTAATATTTACATCTAGTGGATGTATGAAGTGAACTATATTAAGCCAAACTCCCTGCAATAAAGGTAGACATTGTTTTTCTCTCATTAAAACAAATCTGTGATTTAAATAAGTGCATATAACATAGAGACAAAGCTTTGATGACCTTGCTGGCAGAGGAAAATTAGGCCATACAAAGTCATAAATTCTTCATACGTGCCGCGTGATGTCATCCCGTATGTAAATGAGATAGGTATTGTGTGTACAGGGGTTACCTCAGGTATGTGTTGCTTTCTGGAAGTCAAAGGGTGGAGAACATCTGAAAGTTTACATCTGTCAAATTCAGTCTTACTTGTTCCCGAATTTCCATTCAAATGTACAGGTACTATGATTGTCCAGACATGTCATATTCTGCGTAAAACCGAAAATACAAATTTGTCTCGGTTTGAAGAGCTTTTTTGTTTGAAACCGGTGTTGCGTCGTGTGTCACTATGACTACAGCGTTCAGGAATATTGAATATTGGCTAGTTTGTTGAAAGGGGTGGAAATCTAATGCAGAGAAACTTGAATGGGTGCTGTTTGTTTGTTTAATAAAGACAGTTAAAACGTTGTTTTACGAAATTTTAACTGTAGCCTCGTCATTTGGTAATACGCGTAAATATAATAGCCTAAACGGACAAAACGTAGGAAACTGTTTTTTTCTTATTAATACCTTTTCTTGAGCTGTTCTATATGTGAAATAAATCAAAACTCTTTGACCAGTACAACATAAGCTCGTTTGAGCGAAACCATTATTCTTCGGGACATTTCAGGTTAACCCACCCAAACATGACGTCACGGGACTCACGGCATCCCCGAGGGGTCTCGTGTTTTTTGGAGAGCAGAGCAAAGGCGGAGAATCGGTCAGCTACAGTCAGTCGCTCGCGCACTGCATGCGCGCTGAAGCAAATGATTACGCGCTGCTATTCGAGTTTCGTTACTACCACGTTTTACCAGTTTAACAGCATTCAAACCTTTCTCCTGATCTTTTATCACATTTCCTATGAAATCCATGTTTAACGATGAACAAAACCAGAGACTTTATCTCCAATGCCATATGCAATAATGGTGGATAAATGTCTCTGTCTCTACTTCTTTTCCCCTCTTGTCTCAGTGCTCAATATGTCTGTTTTTTCAATTATGTGGACTTTTGGCCCTGCTGACTTTTAGAATGAATCTCCTTTAAAACACTTTTCACACTCTTACATTTGTTTGTGAAACTGTCTCCAAAGGAAGACATACAATTAATGTTTTAACTGCATTTAGAAATGAAAAAAAAAAGTCAGAAAAAAGTATCTTTCAAAGCTGGCAATTAAATGCGCACAATTTTTTTGTGGTTGACAAATTTGAGTTAGGGTTCGTTGTAATGTAAAACAACAAAACTCTTCCAGGTAAGCTCAGTGTTTCATAAAAGTGGGCATATGTTTGTGTTGGCATGTCTCTTCTGTTCTTATTAAATATCAGAATAAATGCTTATGGCCTGTAAGACACATTCTCACACTTGAGAATGTGTCTGAAAACTGAAAAATGCTCTCTTTTGGATAAAAACACTGTGTTTTACTGCATCAGTTGTAAATGATGAGTGACAGAGCACAATGCAACAAACTTTTATTTACACACATCTTAACTGCTCACTTTGTATATATAACCTGTTCACTCAGCTTAGAAATGAAAAAAAAAAGTCAGAAAAAAGTATCTTTCAAAGCTGGCAATTAAATGCGCACAATTTTTTTGTGGTTGACAAATTTGAGTTAGGGTTCGTTGTAATGTAAAACAACAAAACTCTTCCAGGTAAGCTCAGTGTTTCATAAAAGTGGGCATATGTTTGTGTTGGCATGTCTCTTCTGTTCTTATTAAATATCAGAATAAATGCTTATGGCCTGTAAGACACATTCTCACACTTGAGAATGTGTCTGAAAACTGAAAAATGCTCTCTTTTGGATAAAAACACTGTGTTTTACTGCATCAGTTGTAAATGATGAGTGACAGAGCACAATGCAACAAACTTTTATTACACATCTTAACTGCTCACTTTGTATATATAACCTGTTCACTCAGTTCGGTGTAACCACATCATTTTCATGTTAAACTGAGTTGCATGTTCAGCTCGATCCTGTTGATCAGCCATGTCACACTGTGGCAGCCAGGTCACAGGCCTGAAGCCCAAGACTGGTTGCCCACTGAAGCTAAGCAGGGCTGAGCCTGGTCAGTACCTGGATGGGAGACCTCCTGGGAAAACTAGGTTGCTGCTGGAAGAGGTGTTAGTGAGGCCAACGGGGGTGCTCACCCTGTGGTCTGTGTGGGCCCTAGTGCCCCAGTATAATGTTGGGGACACTATACTGTCAACAAGCACCGTCCTTCGGATGAGGCACTAAACTGAGGTCCTGACTCTCTGTGGTCATTAAAAATCCCAGGATGTCTTTTGGAGAAAACCTGATTTAAAAAAATATTATCTAAAGTAAACAATTATCAACTAAACAATATTATAATTGTTTAACACCACTGGAAGAGGTGTTAGTGAGGCCAACAGGGGGTGCTCACCCTGTGGTCTGTGTGGGCCCTAGTGCCCCAGTATAGTGTTGGGGACACTATACTGTCAACAAGCACCGTCCTTCGGATGAGGCGCTAAACTGAGGTCCTGACTCTCTGTGGTCATTAAAAATCCCAGGATGTCTTTTGGAAAGAGTAGAGGTATGACCTCGGCATCCTGGCCAAATTTTCCCATTGGCCTCTGACCATCATGGCCTCCTAACAATCCCCATATCTGCTTCATCGTCTCCTCTCCACCAATAAGCTGGTGTGTGGTGGGCATTCTGGTGGACTATGGCTGCCGTCGCATCACCCAGGTGGATGCTGCACACTGGTGGTGGATGAGGAGATACCCCCTGACAATGTAAAGCGCTTTGAGTGCCTAGAAAAGCGCTATATAAATGTAATGAATTATTATTATTATTATTATAAGGTTCACCATGATTCTCTTTCGTTTTTGTTTATATACATAGACACACACATGACCAAAATTATTGCAATGCTGTCTTGGCAGGTCTTCCAGCCACTTCTATCAAACCTCTACAATTAATCCAAAATGCGACAGTAAGATTAATTTTTAATGAGCCAAAAATAATGCACGTCACACCTCTGTTCATCAATTTGCACTGGCTACCAGTAGCTGCTCACATGAAATTCAAGGCATTAATGTTTTCCTACAAAACCACCACTGGCTCTGTACCCCTTTACCTAAATTCATTACTTCAGAGTTATGTACCCTCTAGAAGCTTGCGTTCTGCAAGTGATCGTCGCTTGATTGTGCCATCCCAAAGAGGCACAAAATCACTTTCACTGACTTTTACAATAAATGTTCCCTCCTGGTGGAATGACCTGCCCAACTCAATCCGAGCAGCTGAGTCCTTAACCATCTTTAAGAATCGGCTAAAAACACATCTCTTCCATTTTTATTTGACCCTCTAACTCAACAGGGGGTGCTCACCCTGTGGTCTGTGTGGGCCCTAGTGCCCCAGTATAGTGTTGGGGACACTATACTGTCAACAAGCACCGTCCTTCGGATGAGGCGCTAAACCGAGGTCCTGACTCTCTGTGGTCATTAAAAATCCCAGGATGTCTTTCGGAAAGAGTAGAGGTGTGACCTCGGCATCCTGGCCAAATCTCTGTTCTAATTCTATTTTATCTATTTGTTTTCTTTTTTTATTAAAAAAACAAGCAAACTTGACCCTCTATCACTTGCACTCTTGTTTTGCACTGCTTGTTTTTTCCCTAAAAAAAACCCTCTAACACTAGCTTTCTATATTCTTTTTAATATATATATATATAAATAAACCTTGCTATGTGTACTGCATTGGGCTAACCAAAACTTGTCATAACACTTGCATTTTATTGCCCTTTGTTGATTTTGACTGCTTTTATTGTCCTCATTTGCAAGTCGCTTTGGATAAAAGCATCTGCTAAATGACTAAATGTACATGTAAAAGACTTTCAGGATGATAGTTTTTATGCTGTAAATAGCCACAAATGTCAAGGGTTGTTTTATATATATGCAACACTAGGGGGCATTGATGTCTTGGTTGTAGACTCAGTTCATGAAGTTTGCCCTCACATTGCCACAACTAGCACGTTTACTAGATGTCACTGGTATATTGACAGCAGTTTCCTTCTGTGATCTTCCTGACATTAATATTTATGCCACCGATATTGTCCAGAGTTCTTTCAGTCTCTCTTGGGTTTGCAACATTAGTTTTAATAAAAGGTGGAACAGTTACAATAAAACAGGACAACATTTTGTGGAAAAAATATTTATTTGTATAATATGATATCCAAACCAGATTCCACGAGTGATAACTTACATTGCTTTCTGTATTTCAGTGGGACTGTGTTTATATAAATTTGGATGTCCTCTAAATGTTTAGCTAAACGTTTAAATATTTAGCTCAACATTTAGATTTAGATTTAACATTTAAAATGTAACGTTATATATAACGTTAATATGTGTGTGTGCGTTCCTGTGTGATTTACATTTAGAAGATTTACATATAGCTAGGATTTACGTTTATATTTAGGATTGGGATTTAGCATTTATACTTATCATTTAAATTTAGTTTTATCATTTATAATATAACACTGAGATTTATTTGTATCTATATTTAACATTTAGATTTTTAAATTTAGAGTTAAATAGAAGATTTATATTTAGATGAAACATTTAGATTTAGCTAGAAAGAAGAAACATATTTAGCCTGTTTTGGCCTCACTTCATTGGTTGCCTGTCGAATACCGTGTTAAATTGTTAAGGTTTTGCTGTATGTGTATAAGGAGTTAAATGGCCAGGCCCCACAATACATTACAGTTCCCTTTCATGGGAACTTCGAACTGCGTCCTCTAGGGGTCGCTATGGGGGACGCCTCGTCGTGACCCGTGTCTGAAGCATACATTGAAAAAACACCAACTCGTTGGCCGGCGACAGCCAGGACGTCACTACCGGTGCGACTATAGTATAAATAGGCGCCGGGAGCTACACATCATTCTCTTCTTCATCTTCATTGACTGTTCTGTTTGAAGCGTGCATTTCTCCTCCTCCGCCTGCGGGTAGGGGTAGGAAGTATCGTGGGTCAAAGGGAGGTAGGCAAGACCTGAGGGATGTGATCCAGACAAAGCGTCAGCGCTTTCATCTGGATCAGAGTAATACTTAGGTATCCACTCTTTCCCTCAAACTGCAAAAATTTCCTGGACATCCGGGCTGGGGTTACGCTTTCATGCTACCCTGATTGGTCTACCGTATCTGGGTCGGCCTGAGGGGTTTTCCCATTCACCAGGATATCCTCTTGAAGCATAACCCCCCTCACCATTGAGAGTTATTGTGAGTATGATGTTTCTTTCGAGCGTTAATCCTCTCTGAGGAGTTGGATTCCTCGCTCCATGGGCTGTCCTCGTGGTAGTATTGAGCAATGCTCCCCTTTATCAAAG
>NW_015505228.1:1330835-1355352 GCF_001515645.1 Sinocyclocheilus grahami
CAAAAATGAAAATTCTGTCATTAATTATTCAGCCTTATGTCGTTTTCAAACATGTAAGACCTTCGATCATCTTCGGAACACAAATTAAGATATTTTTGATGGAATCTGAGAGCTGTCTGACCCTCCCATAGACAGCAACGCAACTGAAATTTTCCCAAGTCCAGAAACGTAGCAAGGAGATCTGTAAAATAATCCATGCGACATCAGTGGTTCATCCGCAATTATACGAAGCTACGAGAATACTTTTTATGTGCAAAAAAACAACAAAAAAACTTTATTCAACAATTTGTCTCCTCCGCATCACCCTGGTGCCATTTTGGAGAGTATCCGCTGGACGTAAACAACGTATGCTGTTCTGTGTCAGCTGCGTCACGCCGGATCTGTTTCCTATGTTGTTGTGATTTGATCTGAATGGAAACAGCGTATCCGTGTGACGCAGCTGACACAGAACAGCATATGCTGCTTGCATTCAGCGGATATTCACCAAAATGGCGATACAGTGATGCAGAGAGACACAGAGGAGACGAATTGTTGAATAAAGTCGTTATTTTTGTTTTCTTCGCGTACAAAAAGTATTCTCGTCGCTTCATAACGTTACGGTTGAACCACTGATGGCAGATGGACTATTCTGATGATGTCTTTCATACTTTTCTGGGCCTTGACAGCGTAATTTACTTGGCAGTCAATCAGACAGTCACAAGCCTCCCGGTTTTCATCCAAAATATGAAAGATTGTGAAGTCTGTGTGAAATGACAACATTTGAGTGCATTTATACAGCCTAATATTAACCTGGAAGAGATGATGCAGATTTACTCCTCTGTTTCTCTCCTGTCAGCCTGTCATTGAGTGCTCAAGGTCAGACTGTGCTATCGGCGCTGCTGTTCAGTAATCTGCTGTGGTTGTCTCTCATTTTGGCTCTGAGGTTCTGCCTAAAGCTTCTCCTATCATACTACCGATGGATGTTTGAGCAACATGGACGCATTTCTACCAAGACCAAAGTCTGGGCGGTTAGTACCTTGAAAAAAATTACAGTTTCAATCATTTCTGTAAAGATATACTCTTTAAACAATAGCAATATTGGGAGTTGTTCCGATTTTTACGTTCCCTGCCAACATTTTCACTTGTCCTGCCACAAGCTATAAAATAGATATTTTAGTTGCAAATTAGTATATACACTTTTGGTGTAAATATAGTATACGAATATGAACAAAGAGTGAAAAATTTAAGGGGGTCTGAATACTTTCCGTACTTTTCCGTACACTGTATATATATATATATATACACACATACTGTTTTCAACACTGAAATGTTTCTTAAAGCACCAAATCAGCATATTAGAATGATTTCTGAAGGATCGTGTGACATTGGAGTAACGAATGCTGTCAATTCAGAAATAAATGACATTTTAATTTAATTGATCAAAATAGAAAACAGTTGCTTAAAGTTGCAATAATACAATTTCATGACAGCTGTAAGTTCACAAACACACAATTAATGCAAATAAGGGCATTAACCCAGCGTTTAGTAATGTACTTTTTTTTTAAACATCAGCTTGCAAATACCAAGGATCAGTTGTAAAAATGATGAGCAGTGTGAAATGTGAAACAAGATAACCCAGGATTCCATTTATTCAGTGTGTAGAATGACCCAGGGTTAACTATTTCAAGTGTGAAAAGAGCTATCCACCTTATTTTTCCTGTAAGAGCGGAACACACATATTTATCTTTTTGACTCCTTCCCTCTCTTGTTTTCCTTTTCAGACTCTAGTTAGGCTGCTGTCCAGTATAAAGCCATTACTGTACAGCTATCAGACGTCTTTACCACACCTGCCTGTACCTCCCATTAAAGACACTTTGGAAAGAGTGAGTCAATACAATGTAAATTAAATGTGTGTGGGTAATGTGCATGGTTCCGTGTTTGCTGAGAAGTGATGACTAATAAAAATGGGCAGAGTTCTTGAATGTTTGGGCTTTATGAGTTACCAGTGAATGCTATCTCAACTTGTATCTTGAGTCAGTGAAGCTTCTGCTAGATATGGCTGGTTTTCAGCGAATGACAAGACTGGCTGCTGAGTTTGAGAAAAGTCTGGGTAACCCCCTACAAAAATACCTCAAACTTAAAGCACTGTGGGCCACAAACTATGTACGAGCCGAAAAATTCTGAGCGATTATTTTCTTGTCAATGTCAATGTCTTACTTATCTTGATTATGTGATTACATACAATACTAGCTGATTAAAATAAAGTATATGTGACAACTGATAATTGATCATTAATAAAAATTTATTGGTACTGAATCTTAGATATTTATAGGTTCACTCAAAAATGAAAATTTGCTCTTTACCTTCAGGCCATCCAAGATGTAGATGAGTTTTTTACTCCATCAGAACAGATTTGGAGAAACTTGAACAATGGATCTTCTGCAGTGAATGGGGGCCGGGGTGCTGTGTGTACATTAATGAGGAAAAAAAATGAACTTAAATGATTTTAGCAAATG
The DNA here is from genome assembly GCF_001515645.1 of Sinocyclocheilus grahami. Lineage (NCBI taxonomy): Eukaryota > Metazoa > Chordata > Actinopteri > Cypriniformes > Cyprinidae > Sinocyclocheilus > Sinocyclocheilus grahami. The sequence continues at coordinate 1,333,331 of NW_015505228.1, forward strand.
GCTGCAATATAACAAAGAGTGAAAAATTTAAGGGGGTCTGAATACTTTCCGTACTTTTCCGTACACTGTATATATATATATATATACACACATACTGTTTTCAACACTGAAATGTTTCTTAAAGCACCAAATCAGCATATTAGAATGATTTCTGAAGGATCGTGTGACATTGGAGTAACGAATGCTGTCAATTCAGAAATAAATGACATTTTAATTTAATTGATCAAAATAGAAAACAGTTGCTTAAAGTTGCAATAATACAATTTCATGACAGCTGTAAGTTCACAAACACACAATTAATGCAAATAAGGGCATTAACCCAGCGTTTAGTAATGTACTTTTTTTTTAAACATCAGCTTGCAAATACCAAGGATCAGTTGTAAAAATGATGAGCAGTGTGAAATGTGAAACAAGATAACCCAGGATTCCATTTATTCAGTGTGTAGAATGACCCAGGGTTAACTATTTCAAGTGTGAAAAGAGCTATCCACCTTATTTTTCCTGTAAGAGCGGAACACACATATTTATCTTTTTGACTCCTTCCCTCTCTTGTTTTCCTTTTCAGACTCTAGTTAGGCTGCTGTCCAGTATAAAGCCATTACTGTACAGCTATCAGACGTCTTTACCACACCTGCCTGTACCTCCCATTAAAGACACTTTGGAAAGAGTGAGTCAATACAATGTAAATTAAATGTGTGTGGGTAATGTGCATGGTTCCGTGTTTGCTGAGAAGTGATGACTAATAAAAATGGGCAGAGTTCTTGAATGTTTGGGCTTTATGAGTTACCAGTGAATGCTATCTCAACTTGTATCTTGAGTCAGTGAAGCTTCTGCTAGATATGGCTGGTTTTCAGCGAATGACAAGACTGGCTGCTGAGTTTGAGAAAAGTCTGGGTAACCCCCTACAAAAATACCTCAAACTTAAAGCACTGTGGGCCACAAACTATGTACGAGCCGAAAAATTCTGAGCGATTATTTTCTTGTCAATGTCAATGTCTTACTTATCTTGATTATGTGATTACATACAATACTAGCTGATTAAAATAAAGTATATGTGACAACTGATAATTGATCATTAATAAAAATGTATTGGTACTGAATCTTAGATATTTATAGGTTCACTCAAAAATGAAAATTTGCTCTTTACCTTCAGGCCATCCAAGATGTAGATGAGTTTTTTACTCCATCAGAACAGATTTGGAGAAACTTGAACAATGGATCTTCTGCAGTGAATGGGGGCCGTCAGAATGAGAGTCCAAACAGCTGATAAAAACATTACAATAATTGACAAGTAATCAATCAGTTAACCTCTAGTAAATTTAAAAACTGTAAAATTTACAGTGTTAAAATCCAGAGTGTTTGTATTCACTTCACAAGATGTTAATTAATAGACTGGTGTGTGGATTACTTGCAAATTATTGTGATGTTTTCTAATGTGACCTGAAGAGTTCATTTTTAAATTGACTTGACGTTTTAAATTAGTTGCAAATATATGCTCCAGCCTTCTATTAAAGGGGTCATAGGATGCCCATTTTCCACAAGTTGATATGATTCTTTAGGGTCTTAATGAAAAGTCTGTAACATAGTTTGGTTAAAATTTCTCAATGGTAGTGTAAAAAACACAGATGCATTTATGTAGATCGGGGGCAATGTAATCTACTGCGTCTTCAGCAGCTCAGATGTCGGGAGTAAAAGACGACTGCTATGTTCATTATTACATCCAACAACAGAACACCTCAATCACTTAAGAGACATTCTTGTCTACATCTGCTCCAGCGGTGAAACAATGGCGGACTGATGACAGTCACTCAGGGCAGGTCTAAGGTAAGACACCAGTCCAGTCTGCTGAAACACTACTGTCAATCAAACTATCGTGGGAGGGGCCTGTCTGTGTGACGTCACACAGACAGGCATCAGAGATCGGCTCGATTTGAGAAAGAGGAAAACATTTAATCAGATTTTTAAAAAAAACTGGGTGGATTTTTATCATTTTAGGGTGGTTGTGTACAACTTGTAAAAGTGCATGTAGCATTATATGACCCCTTTAAAGCAATGTTCTAATACTCTCATAGCCAACTGTATGATCATGTAAATTGTGTGTGTATGTATCAGATCAACACAGCAATATTATGAAATTTAGGAGCTCTTTAATTTGTAATAGGGTTATTTAGTTTTATTATAGACAATTAATTAGGATGATTTAATATGTCTTATTTAGAGTCAAAATGTTAATTACTTTTTAATCATCCAAGTTAGTGACTGGTGGGAAAAGTATGTTTATCTCCGGAGTCGGAGTCCCATTATGGTCAACAGTAACTATTATGGCATGGTATGCGAGCCTACACCATTACTCATTGTCACTTATTATCAGTGTTTCAACAACCTAACGCTATATAAACAAAAAAAGGAAGACCTCACCTTTGGTGGAAACAGTCAATCCTTCAACATTTGCTAATTGTCTTATTTATGCACAGGATTTCCTGTATGTGTCACTCACACAGCTAATCAGGCAGCTCGAGCTGGGAATATTATCACAGCCCTGTTTCTGTATCGCCGCAAGGTCAATAGAGAGGAGCTCAATGCTGTATGTGACAAAACATTGTTTTTACGTTACATTATGTTTTTGTCATGAATTTGTATGTGACATCCATGGCTAATTGGACACTTATGTTACATGTCAACTACCTAAATGTATACAAAATATGAAATAAAAATCAGTTGTAAACACAGCAACCACTGTCATGCAGCTGTATTGTTCAACTGAGAATAGTCTTTGAGATCCTGTACTCTGGTTCACCTAGAGTCTAAGGAAATATTACCCGCTCCGCTCACGCTCCGCTCCGCTCACATGCTCTGGTGTGAACACATGTTTTAACACCACATGCACACCAGGAGAGGTGGTTCACCTAGAGTCGTATTCCTGGTACAGTCATACTGCTGTGTGCAGCTCAGTGTGAACACATGTTTTAACACCACATGCACACCAGGAGAGGAGACCGATACACACACACACACACACACACACACACACACACACACACACACAAACAAACACAGAGAGAGAGAGAGAGCGAGAGAGAGATACATATGAATACTCAAAATTAAGAATTCTGTTGTTTCAGGTTTCTAGATTCAAGGTTTATGTTTATTTTTATGTCATATTTTTGTGTTCTGCTCTTTTTATGTATATTTAAAGTATTTTATTTCATACAATAATACATTTATTTCAATAAATGTATTGAAATATACAATCAATTGTATTGGATTTAATGGACCCTGTTGGTCTCTTCTGGTAATTGGTTGCCAATTATTGGTAGCTTTTGTTAAAACCACTAAATCCTAATGGAGCATGTCCCAAAACACACTACAGGAAACCATTATTTAATGGTTTTAATGGATAAAAGTTGATGGTTTGTAACGTTATTTGTAGTGGAAACCATTAGAATTTCTGTGATGGTTTCTATTGGTTTTTTTCAGCAGGGTCACCATGGGTTTTGTGATGTTATTTGCCATAAATGCGATACATTAAGATGTATTTTTATAGCAAATTCTGTTATTCTATTATAGTATTTTCCACAAATAAAGAATTTGTTAAAAATATGAATAAAAAGGAAGTAAATACTGTAACCAACAGTGCACTCAGTAATCTGATATGCTTGTGAACACTGGGAATCATAGTCTTTAAAATAAAGACTTTTACACACCACACACAATGAATATAACATGAATACGATATAGCTGCAAAAAAGTGCATCTTGTATCAGCCTGAAGGGGTTTATTCTGAGATAACAACCTGCTGGATGTACATTATCCCACTTATTACACGGCTAAAAAGATTTGTTTTTACCATATATACCATATATTGAAATGAATGCTGAAGTCTTCCATTGTAACACGCGGTGGTTAAGTGTTTTCAGTCACAAGATGGCGCCAGACAGTCAGCGATTGTGGAGTGACTCGTTAAGCATATAAGTAGTACCGGTCAAGATAACTCGTAGTACCTGGATGAGCGGTGTATTATTCAATTTGGCGGTTGTTATCTGGGAATAACATACCGCTGGATGGCGCGATTGACCAATCAGAATCAAGTATTCCACAGAGCCGTGTGATAAATTGTGATATAGCCTGGTTCGTTGGTCCGTTAGATCGGATTGCTTTCTCACTACAACCGATCCACTCCAGAGTTCATTTTCAATCGAGCCGAGACCACCTCGTTCAGGCGATCTCGGACCGATTATTTTGGCGCAGATCCGAGTGCGATTGTTGTGTTCACATATGCCCAAAGGAACCGAGTTAAGGGGGGAAACGCGCCAGGTTCCGAAACAATGGGCCAGATGTGAAAGCACCCTCAGTTCGATTTGTGAACCGGCTCAACGGGTTACTTCCTGAGAACCGGCTCAAAAGAACGATTCGTTCAAGAACCTAACATCACTAATTTTTAGTTGGAGCAAACAGTGAAGAAAAGGCATTATCAAGTGTGCAGTATACTCCTCCGTGATAAAAAGCGATAATATAAGAGAGTTTTGAGTTTTGTTTATAATTTTTGGTTATTACATCATTTCTATTATACTTCCATTTATATATATATTTTATTATAGACTATTAATATTACTCTATAGAAAACACTGTAAAGCATGAGTAGATGTATAATAACAGCCTGATATAACAGCTGCACTGTCACAGCACCAGCCAATGTGAATATTGCACTTATTAACCTTTTAAGGTTCACTTAAGTTCATTTATCAAGTTAAATTGTTTACAAAAGTGAATTCATTAATCCATTAACTGCAGGAATTTCTGTAAACGCTGTGAACTGCCACCAGACGTTTGTCTTTTCTCTCAGAAAAATTCTCTCTCCACATTTCATTTAAACCTCTTAACAGTTAAAGATCATTTGTATACTTTATTAAATGTTCAAGTCATTTATTATTTAAGTAATGTAACACAGTAATTCAAATACATTCTAAATATAAATACTATCTAAAAACTATATAAACTTAATTTAAATAAACCAATCGAACTGGTCTGCTCGGTGTCAGATTTCTATCTGTCACCGGCAATGCTAAATATTTACACTGGAAGAGTTCATGAAAATAAGGAGTGAATTTGCACCCCTAATAATATCAATAGGCAAAGCAAAATGTGGTAGGCTACATCCTTTTATAAAACATTTCATAGCGATTGCACTTACAAATTATGTCATTATTCTCTCATTTACTTTTATCATTTAAAACCAGTATGACTCAAAATATTCACACTGCTCTTTTCCAAAAAATCTAATCCATAAAGTGACCCAGATAGGGGCTGTTAAACTCCATAAAACACCTGAATGTATCCTAAAAATAGTCCATGTAACTTATGCCTTACATTCAAATTATTCTGAAGTCATCTTACAGCTTTGTGTGGTACAGTTTTTTAAAAATTTGTTCATCTCAATGTTGCCCCAGTTCACATGTTTCTGTAGTATAACTTGGAGAAAAAAAGTTTCCATCAATCCCTTGTTGACAATTCTGAATAGCGATTCAGGTGGGAAATGTTATTTCTACACAACCCTGGAGTTTGTCTAAAAACAGTAAATAATTCCAGACTGAATGTTCTCCAGGACAAACACTGATGTTTTTGGACACCAATTACCGTCCCGATAGAACCTTTGTAATCTTAAAAATGTAATAACCTCTTCCAAATGTGATAAAAATGTAATAACCTCTGAAATTTTCTTTCACTGCTTGGGCTTCTCAAAAATGTAACAAACAGCTGAACTGCTATTTATATATTTCATTAGCAAACTTGCATTCGGGTCTGTCTCCATTCTCTAATGGAGCATCCGCCAACATCCCCCAATTAAATTTTAAAAGATAAAATGGATAAAATGTCATTGAATATTATCCAAGTAGAGTGCGAGTGCCGTTTCATGTTTACTTGAATGATTGAGGATCACGTGTTTGGGTCTTCAGGTGTCTTTTGAATATAATATATAATTAATCTAGTCATGAAAGCTCAAACCATCATTCAGAGAAAGTGCTGAAAGGAGGTTTTGTGAAGATAACACAAAGCACTGCTTCACAGAGCCTCTAAATTGTGCAATACAGATATACATCAAAGAATGTAGGTCGGAGGGGGCAGGATGCAGAACATCAGTGGCTTGAACCCGAGCAGAGCAGCTACTTTGGCAGCAAGATATAATAAGCACCTACTTAAGTTCAGTTTAATGCCACTGCTTTTTTTGTCTTTAAAAGTCTATGCATGTTGGAAAGTCATGAGATGAAAAAAGCCTGGGCAAGCAACTGTGCACCTCGCTCAGACGAGAAATGCGAGGATGTTGTGCTCTACATTATAGATGAAATGACCTTTGCTTGAATGCAAGAAACGATACTTGCAACGGAAGCAATTTTATACTCTTTATTTTCTCTCACACTCTGATGCTAGTCTGTAACTGCTATATACAGTACTCATCCTCTCAGAGTTTAATGAAGAGCAGCCATTCACATAACCTCAGTCTAGAGATAAATAATGCAAACATAAAGCAGTGCTTGTCTGTGTGTTGACTAGGATCCATCCCTTACATATCCGTCTTTCATTTTATTTGAAAAGGTACAATATCTGTTATTCAGTTGAAAGACTTCATTGGAGCTGTTTAAGCATGTAATGATTACTTTAATACATTACTAATTCCTTGCTGAATTGTGACCTAGATGAAATGTGAGTCATTCTACAGTTGTGATGGCATTTGTTTACAAACTGACACTCACACCAATTGAGTGCTTTTCAAATCAAATTTTCAATATTACCACTTGTCAGTGGTCATGCATGATGCTACACCTAATTGAACATAATAGGAACCTTGACAAGAAGGTTTCAGATTTTGTGATTAAGATATTATGTAAATACATTCATAAATACAGAGATTAAAAGCAGCTATTTTAGATTTGTTTAAAAAAAAAATGTAATTAATGAAAAAAACATTTTTAAACAAACTTTTGCTCCCGGAGCTCAACTGGTAGAACAGTGAACTAAACGTTTTCTTGATAATATTTTTATATGAAAATAGAATACGCTTGATAATATGGTGCTATAGAGCTGGGCAATATGGCCACAAAAAAGTCCGCAAAAAAGTCAGCAAAAATCCTATTTGTTAAAATATTTTTAAATTAATATTTTAGGACCTTTTCAGTATGTCAACAGTAGATAAGTAGCATGGGAAAATGCATGTTCTTCCTGATTCAAAGCCAAATATAACCTTACTAACATTTTCAAGATTATGATCTCACTAAGATGTCTACAAGGACGTTTTTCCTTATCGGTTATAAGTTCGTGTTATCTACGATGGCTCAATAAAAAGGCTTTGTTTGTTTTGTGTGGATCTTTAACTGATTTTCTTTGTCTCTGTCCTGTCAGGAAGCCCTGCAGGCTCAGGTGAGGAAGCAGTTCTTCAGCTCTGGAGAGAACAAGCGCTGATTGGACTGCATTGAAAAAGCGGCCTTCTTTGTCACACTGGATGATCAGGAAGAAGGCATGATGGGGGAGGATCCCTCCCTGAACCTGGACCGCTATGCCAAATCCCTCCTTCACGGAAAATGCTGTGGCAGGTGGGTGAGCAGCATAACGTGTTTGTACTGAGAAACTTTGCGTGACCAGCACATTGCTTCACTTCTGTCCTCCTTCCCTCAGGTGGTTTGATAAGTCATTTTCTGCCGTGGTGTATAAGAATGGAAAGAATGGGCTAAATGCAGAACATTCTTGGGCCGATGCTCCTAGTGACCCACCTGTGAGAGGTAAGTGTGGGAGTCTCGGAGCAATAATGAACTTGGTGTTCATCATACATCAAATGTCATGGTTCAAGTTTCAATATTAGTCACCAACCCACTGCCTGTGTCATTTGAAACATTTAAGACGCTGATTTTAGAATATGCAGTTACAGTGTCTGTGGGTGGTCTGTCTGGACAAAGACCACTTTGATGACCTCCACAGCAGTTTTCTGCAGAAAGACATTCCATTCACGCCTCCACACATACAAAACATGTGCATCAAACGTGTGATGTTCTTTAATGAGTGTTTACAATCTTGTTTGGGTTGAATGTTTTTCAGATTGTATATTTCACTCACTCTGGCCACAGACGCATTTCATTTGGGTTACACAGCGGATGGGAACAGCAGGGGAGAGATCGAGCGCTCCTTACCACCGCCTCAATGCTTGAGCTGGGACATACCGCTGGAGGCCAGATGAAAAGCTTTCTCTTTTTTTTGTTGTACGCTTTCTGTGTTCCTCATCAAACCTTGGCATGTTACCCATGTCATGTCACACATCAGGTTCTTCATGCAATCTGCAAAACATTTAAGGATGACTGCAAACCATGCATGTATGCACAATGCACACACACACAAATAACATCTTCTTCCTTCTCCTTCCTCAACTTTCATGATATTTTGAAGATTCATTGATAGATTCAATGCTATTCAACAGCAACATGTGTCTGGTTATGGATGATAACATGAACATAACTCTAGTTCTTTATCCTTATCAGTTCTAGGTTTGATTTTCTGACGCTGCAAAACAGGCAGTAAGTTTATGCATTACTGTTTTAATAATCATATGCCCACTTTAGGCTCTGTTTGGTCCATAAAAGAAGTGCTTTTTTCCTAAAGCAACTATTATTGGAGAATGTTCATGCAAAATTGCCTACTAAATCTTTTTAGATAGTAGATACGTGTATGGAGGCACTCATGGTGCATTGTAACTGTAAGTACAATTGTGGTCAGAATTATTGGTACCCTTAGTGAATATTATCAAAGAAGGCTGTGAAAATAAATCTGTATTGTTTATCCTTTTGATCTTTCATTAAAAAAAAAATCACAAAAATCAAACCTTTCAGCAAGTAAAACAATCAAAGTAGGGGAGGGGATCACTTTATGAAATAAATGTTTATCTCTAATACATGTTGGCCACAACTATTGGCACCCCTAGAAATTATTATGAGTAAACATAACATTTCATGTTTGTTTGTAGTCAACCTGGTGTGCTAAAAATGTTAAATATATTGTAAAAATTTGTGTGTGAGTGTGTGTGTGCATATATAAAGCCAGCACCTGGATACTTTAGGCAATTTAGAGATCCTGGAAGGAATCAAAGGAATAAAAATGATGAAATATCAGTTGTGCTATTTAACAAATAATATAAATAAATTGACAAACAAATTGATTGTTTATCTATGCTTAAATCTTAATTAAATACAACAAGAAAATATTGCATGAACTCATTTAAATGACTTTAACATGCTACATTTAAATAGCATTTTAATAAAGCATTTTAAACTTTTTATGTCTGTTAATTGATTATTAACTAGTAATAAATATATTTATTAATTTAATGTTTAGTTATTTGTTTCATATTTTTTTATTTTTGACTTTGTATTTGTTTCTTAATTTTATTTTAAAATGGTACACCTAGTGCACTATAGAGTGATAAAGCTTTTAAAAATATTTGTTTAATGCAGTGCAGCACGTAAGAGTTACACAACTTTTTTGTACAGTTCACAGCCAGGCAATCTTATCTAAGTGTAATCTCATGTTCCCGTATTGAAGGGAAACCTTTATATGAGTTTCATATATCGTCAAGGTTCAGTAATGTTGCACTGGCTCATGTATGTATGCGTTTGCCTTTTTATTTAGAAATGTAATCATTAATCTTTCTGTATATTTTATCATTTCTATTATGATAGCTGTAGCAATATTTAACAAAACTCTGCATGTCACTTTGTCACTTCACTGCGGTACTTGGAAGGTCTAAAAATGTGCCCAGTCAATCAGGGATTTTCCCTGCAGCCTCTTCTCAGGGTCGGTAGTTCTCATGCAAATAAGCATTGGGGATTTGTGTGTGTGTGTGTGTGTGTGTAAACAACTTCCTTGTGTGCATTCTTGACAATGGAAGCATGAATTGTATTTTACATGATATTAGGGACGTGCTTAGTGGCCATTCTTTTACAGTTCTTTTACACAATTAAAAATATCTGTAACAATTCACTTGAAGTCTTTGTTGTAACGCATCAAAGTATTCTTAAAAAGATACTCCACCACAAAATGAAAAATTACTCATGTCGCTCCAAACAAAACTGAAGCAGTTATATTAGTATTAATATTAGTACCTGTAATAAAATCTTCTGCGGTTATAGACTTGCTGATATTCCAGCGTCTTGTACAGTATAATTTTTATCATTTATTATGATGTTCTTTTACTCAGTTAAACTTTTTTTAAGTGCATAAAACCCTAAGAGTATTTTTCTTTCTAAAAATGTCTAATCTATAGGATATTTCTCTGAATTTCACCACCGAAGCAAATGGGTAACTATAGAAACTTTTCCTCCATGCTATACCATGATCCATGGCATGACACCTTACCAGCTATATTTTTTATTTAATCACTGATACAACATTGAGCAGTATTCTTCTAGAACCCAAAGGAATGAAAACCAATCACAGGCATACTGACCTCCTCTCTCCGCTGTCTTTCTGTAGGTTCAGACGCAGGTGTCCGAGCCTCTCGCTGTTGCGCAAGCACTGGCTGATGATGTGGACTGTCATGTGTTTCCCTTCAGAGAATTTGGGAAAGGCCGGATCAAGAAAATGAAAATGAGCCTAGATTCCTTTGTGCAGCTGGCCCTGCAGCTGGCCTACTACAGGGTACTTCAATCTTCATTGTCCTGACAAAGCGAAAGCATTGATAATAAGTATGCGTGAGAAAAGTCCCACATATTGAAGGTCAGCATTCTTAATAGGCCATTTTTTAGCCCTGGGAAAGGACTTTCTCTTATTTGTCTCATGTGTTGTGTTCATACTCTCATTCTGCTTTCAGTACAGTTCCAACTGATATAATGTAAATAACAGGAAGTTGTTTTCAACATCACTGTCTCATTTGTTCTTTGACCTTTAGGACAGGGGGACTTCCTGCCCGACGCACGAAGCCTCCATGACTCATCTGTTTCGCGAGGGTTGCACTGAGACCGTCCAATGCTGTTCCAATGAGAGCTGTGTCTTTGTCCTTGCACTGGAAGCAGGAGAGGTTAAGTCAAATTCTTCCTTCTACCTTTTGGGGACTTTTTGAAGAAGGAACTTTTGAAACCCTATCAGCAGTGAACTTTTCACATTGATTTTTATCAAAAGGCCTCGGCTGACTGGAGCATGCTGTAAATCCAAAGATCCTTCTCTTTCAGTTTCTGTTACTGACAGCACTTCACTGAGGAATCAGGAATGCCACTTAAAAATAAAATGAAGGAATCATTTATCAATTTGTTGGTTCAAAAATAAAAATTGTAGGGAATCAGCTCATGGGGAAATATGAATAATTAACCATAACTAGTTATAATTAACTATTCATATTTTAGATCCACTGTAGATATTTAGCTGACCACTCAGGGTCAACCGTCTTGTCAATTCTAAGAACGTTAATTTCCTGGTTAAAGGAAATAACTTTCTTACTGTACAATTCTATAAGTTTGTAACGTAAATCTGCATGATTATTGACTCCGGTTATGAGTAAACAATGAACACGTCAAGTGTGATACAAGTAAGGTTTTATTAACTACATAAACACTTAAACTAGTCTAACATACTACATAAACACATTAAGCCGGTCTAACATACACATACACACACACACACATACAGTTGGTATAGGAAAGGGTTAAAGTTTAGCACTAAAGAAAGAGACATAAGGAATGACATTTATGGAACCATTTTGCATATTCAGCAGATCTAAAACCTGAGGGAAAACGTCAGATTCTTAGTTCAACAAACCTTGTAAAAAGGTGTAACTGATACTTAATGCATCAATTAAATCGACTAAGTTTGATACTTGCACGTCTGTATGAACAAAGATTCCTGATGCGATCTTACGGCCCCAAGATCTTGCTGAAGTTGGTTGATGAGAAAGAGCTAGTTTGAGTCAGAATCACTTGATGAATGAAAAGGACTAGGCCGGAGCCTGGCACGAGCTTTGGTATCCTGGAGCGTTTCTCACATCTTCATCTTAGCATCTCACTGAACCACCGACTGGGTGGGTCACATGGTGTGTCAGCTTTTAAGGTCAGAGAAGATCCCCGCCTCTCAAGATGGGCTTATCCAATGAGAAAAGCCGGAATCCCAAGTGGGCGTTTTGAGATCCTGTGGAGTTTTATGGCTCTTTGTGTGGAAACATGGTACTTTAGTATCTGAAACTTTGGTACTGAAATACTAAAGGTTCTCAGGGCACTAATATATTGCCTACGTACCAACAAATAATATACATTCTTGTTTAGATCATCAGAAGGCGAATTCATAGATACTAAACAAGCTATATGTAAGGTTATCTGAATGAGTGGTTTATCGTAAGCACGAATAAAAATAGTCTATAATACAACAGATTAATACAAAACAGCAATAATACACACAATGGCCTGAAGAAAATGTGTGTTCATTCAAAGAAAAGGTTTTCCTATGAATTAATTAGTAGAACAGTCCATTTCTCCTGTGCATTTGTACCCCTTGTTTCTGGAGAAAGCAGAATGAGAGCCGGCTCGCATTCCACAAGGTTGTAAATGTATCGGGTTACCATGAAACCAGGGTCTTGTTCGGCGTCCTGGGGTGTTACAAAGTATTTGTGAAATCTAGCTAACAAAATATATATTGTGTGTTGGAGTGGTCCAGACGCTACAAAATATAACATGACTGTTGAATAAATAGACATTTAAACTGTTTATTTCATGTTTAAAAATGTAGTTAAACGTAATGAATAAAAAAAAACTCTTTTGAAATGGTCAAATAAATATGTTTTATATACATATAAACCTGTTTAATAAGTTGATATAAGTTGATTGGCTAATTAATGAATAAAATTATGTGGCAAAATAATAAAGAAAAGCAATTTATAAATTGATGATGCTATTTGTAAATACTTTATAAAAATGCTATTTTAAAGTTTGCATGCAAAAATGATTTATTCTTTTATTATTTATTGTATAGTTAAATTACATTTTGAAACATTTTATTTTATTAAATAATAAAAAAAAATAAAAGGTCTGTTTGTTTCTGTTTTTTATTTGAAACCATTGATAGTTGATTTCTTAATTTGATTTTTAAGTGCCACAGCCCTCCATAATTACTTTGTACTGTCGTGTAACCTCTCGCATGGCAGTTATTTCATTTTGCCTGATTTTTCTTCATAGGACGGATAACATTGCCGCAAGCTGTTCCGAAAGGCTGCTGAGAAGCATCAGAACCTCTACCACCTGGCCATGACTGGATCTAGCATTGACAGGCACCTCTTCTGCCTATATGTGCTCTCAAAATACCTGGGGGTAGAGTCTCCTTTCCTTAAAGAGGTTAGTGTTTGTCTGTATTGTGGAGACCGATTCATTTCGTGCAGTCATGGATGAGAGATGACCCAAAAAATGTCTTGCATGCTTTTCTTCAAAGATCTTTTCTTTTGTATCTTACATCATTATGGGAGAGGAAATGATCAACTTCCATGTGTTCTGTACAGAGACTGTAAGAGCAAAACAACCCTACATCCCTACATGCTCTGAAATTGAACAATTAAGAACAACTGACTACTTGTCTTTTTTATGGAGCTGCATCAAGATCATTTTTAATACACTCATATGTCACATGTCAGATCATGGCATTGTTTTGATTTCCTGTTCTATATATAGGTTGAAATAACATCTCAATATGATAATGTATATAAAGCAGAAGTAACGTATAAAAGACAATACAGTGCATTAAAGAAAGAGTAATAAATCTTTAATAATATGAATATAGTTCATATCATTTTCATATTTTGTTAATAAAACGTAGTAGGTAGAATCCCGGTTTTCTAATTATAACAAAAATGTCTATAGATTTGTTTTAAGCATCCTTTATGTTCCGTGCATAATTTTTTTTAAATCTTCCACTCACTTAAAATTGTTGGGTTAAAAATGACCCAATAGATAACCCAATGGTGGGTTACTATAGCACCTACCTAATGTTGGGTTATTTTAACCCAGTGGATTGGGTAGTAAGTTAGTAACCCAATGCATTGGGTTATAAAATAACTAATTTGTTGGGTTATTTGGCCAAAATGTTGCTTTAACCACCCTGGTATTATTATTAGTAGTAGAAGTATTATTAGTATTGCTATGTAAATAATAATATACAGCATACAAATATTTTGAAAACACTTGGCATGGAAGCGATCAGCCTTTCGCACTGCTTTAACTGCTGCGGTCTCTTTAATAGCGGCCTTCAGCTCGTCTGTATTGTTGAATCAACAGTTTCTCATCTTTCTCTTGAAAATATCCCATAGATTCCATATGGGGTTCAGGTCAGGCATGTTGGCTGGCCAATCAAGCACAGTAATATCTTGGTCGTCATGTCCAAGGAAAGCGAAATCTGGGTTATAAAATAACTAATTTATTGGGTTATTTGGCCAAAATGTTGCTTTAACCATCCTGATATTAGTAGTAGTAGTAGTAGAAGTATTATTAGTATTAGTATTGCTATGTAAATAATAATATACAGCAAACAAATATTTTGAAAACACTTTATTTCTATTACATTTAAAGTTGCAAAAACTTCTATTAAATTAAATAATTGGTTAAAATAGTCTTATTAATCACTTTCTTATCACATTAGGTTACTTGCAATTGTTTCAGTTTACAAGATAAATATAAATTCACTAACAAACAAACAGGACAATGTAATTACAGCTGAAACAGGCCTGGGATACTCAATGTTCAAAATGTAAAATAATCTAAACCATGTATCAACTGCTTGTAAAAAGACGGTCTTGTTCAGTGCCATTTCTCCCACAATAATGAAGGATGGATTTTATCCCAAAACTGCAGGACATGAGGGTATCGCCTTTGTTGCTCCTTCTCCTCCTCCTCCTCCTCCTCCTCCAAATACAGAATGAGATTTGTTCCAACCTTTAAACAGACATTTAAAATGGTAAATATGCATACATAGGATCAAATAATACCCAAAAATGTATTGTCGTAAATGATGCACTTACCCACTTTGTATGGCAATGAAGGAGGACGTCAGAGTTTTAATGCAACTTTAATGCAATCTCCAAAGACCATCTTAAATAGAAAGAACAATGGATTAATCACCGAACAAAAATGGGCAAAATAAGGGAAAAAATCCACACTTTTTTTAAGCCATGGTAGCAGTCTTTCATTCGACTTCTTACTGTTGTAATAATGGATTAATGTCTGTTATATATCAGTTTGATTAGCCAAGTGTTACAAAAGTGGTGTTTGTATCATTATAGACAGGTGTGGGGATTTTTGAACTCCTTCTGCATGTTACATTGTTATGATAGTGGATGGTAATGACAGTGTGTCAGTGAAATATAGAATGAAATTTAAGTTTTGTAAAAACTATATATCACACTCGTAATCATGCTGTTGCAGGCTGTGGTTATCTGTGGTCTCATACCTGATCTAGAGTCTAATGCAAACTTCACATTACAAAGATGGCACAGATGCACTTCTGAAAGTAGCTTTTGTGTCTTTACATACTGTTTAATGCTGCACTGCTATACAGATAATTTTGAGCAGGCACAAGCAGCCTTAACTCAGCTATTTAAAGACACCTTCACAGTGCTCTTGTTTGTGTGATTTTTCTTAAAGGGATAGTTCACCCAAAAATGAAACTTTTGTCATCATTTACTCATTCATTTACATCATTTACAATGAGTTTCTGTGTTCTATTGAACACAAAAGTAGATTTTGAAGAATGTGTATTTATTCATACTATATATCATCAATATATTTTGTGTACAGCAGAAAAAAAACCTAATGGAGATGTGGAATAACATAAGTGATAAAAAAGTTTCAGTTTTGGGTGAATTAACCCTTTAAGGGCCAGTTTTACTAACTGTCTTTTGGTGTTAAAATAGTACTGTCAGGTTTTACTAAAGATGCACAGTGAAGAATTAGCACTGAAAAGGAGTATGTGTGTGTTCATTCAAAGAAAGGTTTTCCTATTAATTAATTAGTAGAAAAGTCCATTTCTACTGTGCCTTATGCTTCTTGCTATAAAAAGGTAGTGATTTTCTCTGCTTCGTATTCCTTCGGACAATAAACCCAGTGATATCAGCGTTGGTTGCCATGGAACCAGGGGACTGTTCGGCTTCCTGGGGTGTTACTCATTTCGGGGGAAGGGTCCATAGGTCCTCATATGGCGTGTTAACTGAGGGGTGTTACAGAGTATTTGTTAAATATAGCTAACAAAATATATATTGAGTGTTTGATTGGTCCAGACGCTACACATCTGTGTTCTTTAATTTGTTAGTAAATCACCCACATAAATTTCCACACCCATCGGCGCTGTTTTGGAATTGCGCTCTGGTGCTAATTTGCCCCGTTTAGTAAAACTGTCCCTAAGTGTGTGTTGGTGTGCTTGTCAGTACATAATGTAAAATATTACAATTTGGCATGACAATACAGAGCAGGATTTTCTCACCAGAAGAAATATCCGGAAGATCCTAGGCTCTCTTCTCTATCTTGCAATATGCGATTATCTGTTGAGTCTATCCATCCCTGCCATGTGGGTATAATATACCTTAGTCCAGCGCAATCTACAATTAACAAAGAAAAGAAACAGTTAAATTCAATCATTAACATAAGACGACAACATTTCCTACTTCAGTGTTCAAAATATAATTAAAATCTCACTTGTTATTATTTACCAATTGAAACAAAGTGAAGAGACATTTTTATGGTTTTGTGGGTTCCATTATATTATTCTAATTAACAAACTGGTCAAAACAGTAGCCTACTACGTTATACCAAGATTATGACTTCACATAAACACAGTACAAACATAAATATCAACTAAAATATTTTAAACCAATTTTTAGTGTACTTAATATTTTCATTTTCACAAACTGTTACGTACAGTGTAAATACAATACAAACTTTTAACTTTTCAAATGTGATTATATGTTTGTTCTTTTGGAAATGGATCTTTAATTAGCCTTATTATTTTGCTTTTTGAGCATAAAATGTAATTATATTCAGAAAATGTAACTGTTGTATGTCCAATTATTTAGTTGTATTATCATTTATCCATATCAGGGTGTACTTTCCCCCAAGTGGTATACGTTAGTTAAGACGTATGGGGTTTTGACAGTGGAGCTTTTATTAACGTTAGAAACTGTGTAAAATCCAGCATCCTGTTCAGACCCTATCATATAGTACATACAAACAGTATTAATTTTATTTAACAAGAATGGTTATTATGTGACTATACCTTGAAACCGATAATGGAGTATTTTGATAACTGATGATAATAATGCTCCGCTCTCTCTATGTTCAGTTCTTCATGTCTGAAGTAGCGGCGCGTGTAATCAGTGTAGGTCACAGCGCACTCTGTCGGTGAAAAATAATAATCACTACATGATTGCTCCTGGTAACCAGCAACTTTCCAGAGATGAAGCGTTTAATTTCTGTTTCGAAGTGTTTTAATTTTACACTGTAGTTTCCAGACGAAAGGACATGTAGTTTTGAATAAAAAGGCGACATACTTTCACTCAGAGTGGACGCGACACCGGACGAAGAGGCTCCTGGTCTTCAAGACGAGCGCGTTGGCCAGATATCTGAAATATATATAAAATGTTTCCCCAAACTGTCGAGACGAACAGAAAAATTAAGGAAACCGTTTTTTATAGGTTTGAAATTGATAGGCTTCAGAGCGCTTGTGTCGTTAGTCAAGTCAAGAGTGCAGATAACGGATTAAAATATCAGTCGACGACAGGGGAGATGCAAACATACTCGTAGGAAAAACAGCATATTACTGTCAGGGCTTAAAGACACTTTGTAGCAAAACAACAACAACATAACGCACACATATTACCACTGTATCATCTGTCGCAGTTGCACCGATCGACTGTTAGAATTTACATTTTTAACCCAACTGGTTGCGTTGTTATAGAAATGGCCCACTACATGATTGCTCCTGGTAACCAGCAACTTTCCAGAGATGAAGCGTTTAATTTCTGTTTCGAAGTGTTTTAATTTTACACTGTAGTTTCCAGACGAAAGGACATGTAGTTTTGAATAAAAAGGCGACATACTTTCACTCAGAGTGGACGCGACACCGGACGAAGAGGCTCCTGGTCTTCAAGACGAGCGCGTTGGCCAGATATCTGAAATATATATAAAATGTTTCCCCAAACTGTCGAGACGAACAGAAAAATTAAGGAAACCGTTTTTTATAGGTTTGAAATTGATAGGCTTCAGAGCGCTTGTGTCGTTAGTCAATTCAAGAGTGCAGATAACGGATTAAAATATCAGTCGACGACAGGGGAGATGCAAACATACTCGTAGGAAAAACAGCATATTACTGTCAGGGCTTAAAGACACTTTGTAGCAAAACAACAACAACATAACGCACACATATTACCACTGTATCATCTGTCGCAGTTGCACCGATCGACTGTTGGAATTTACATTTTTAACCCAACTGGTTGCGTTGTTATAGAAATGACCCAATAAACATAGGAATAACCCAACAAAACGACCCAACATGTTAACCCAGATATTGGGTACAGTAAATAACCCAAAGTTTTTTAGAGTGCAGCAGCATTTGTCATTTTTGTTTTGTTATATAATGGACCCAGAATTTGTTAACTACATGACAAAATAATGATGTGCTAAAACAATTGATGAGAATGTGAATGCACACAATTTACCATTGCCAGCTAGTTTTGGTTCTCTTCACAACATTTTGAATTGGAAATATAGGAAAAAAAGTTGTCTTATGTGACTTCACTTTCACTATTTATTATTCTTATATTTAATAGACATTTGGTGTCTTGTTTTGAAAGATAAGTAATTTATTTCATAATGTTTATATAGCATATTAAACTAAAGTGCGGTTCTTTTTTCTTGTTTATAGGACTCTGCTCAACCCAGACTTCAAGGAAGCCACAAAAGCCAACCCTGACAAAGAGTCGTAAATCCTGTTTGTATAAAGATGGGTTTAGATTTGTCATTATTTGTGCATTTTATATTTAATTCACTTCTGTTTGTTGAGTTTGAGTTTGTGATATAGTGGATCTATCCCAGTGTCAATACTGAAATTAATTGGTAGTTTCTGGTTTTGCTGTACCGGTCATAAATCACTGAAACGGGTGTCCTGAGGAATTACATCTGTCTGTGTACATCAATTACAACTGTTTGCTGAACAGCAAGAAGGTGTCAGGCCAGTCAACTGTGTGCGACATCTGTTTGCTTATATCTGTAGTTGTGTCTTTACAGGGTATGGTTATGAAGAGAGGCTGTGTGGTTAAAACCTGTGCGGCTGGGAGGAGTGTTTTTTTTATTTTAATTTTTTTAATTCAATTGATTAATTTCCTCCATGATTTAAGATGCAAGAAATGGATCATAAAAAGCTCTCTTTTCACATTCCCATTCGTATCAGTGTCCATTGCTTGGCTGACAGAGGGTCCCCTGAAATTGTGTGGGTTTTGAAATTGAGCCAAGCTAACCCTACAAACCTTGAAAGAAAAAAAAATGTAGTCACGTTAATTTGTACATGAATGAATCTATCGAATTCACCCATTCAGCAACAACATAGCATGCTCAATGAATCTCTTTCCAGATGTTAAATGGATCAACTTGCCATGAAGACTCTGATTAACTCTGTTGAAGCCATGGTTATACATGAATACTGATGAATCTGCTTGCTGATGTAACCAGGCGATAACCAATGATCAACTTGATTCCGACTACGCCACCGGGGTTAGATACCCACGGAAATAATTAAACACAGCAACACAAGTTCTATAGCCAGTGAATGAAGAACAGAGACGTGACCTTCAAGGACAACACTTTTATTAGCAGTCAGTACTAAAAGCTCAGTGTAAGCGATCAACTTCACATTTATAACTATCTAAAAAAAAAAAAAAGAGAGAAACTCAATTTTAAGATGTCTAGACTCCCAAGTCAAATATTAAAAATTGTAACCCACAATTCCTGTATACAAGATCAACCAAGCCTGCGGGAAGAAAAAGTCGTCACTGGGCCAAAGACCCACAACCTCAAGAGCACACACACACCTCACGTGCACCAACCAACAAATTTAAAAAGGTGTAGTGAATAATACAAATAACTCTACACTCTCAAATCAATACCCATGCAGTGCAGAATAACCTCACGCCACATGCAGTAGAGGAAGGACCCAGATGACCCCAGAGGAAAGTGCTCCCACACAGGCTGGCTCCTAGAATACAGAAAAATGGGTTCAAAACTCCCCTTTTCTCCACGCACCATATAGACCCCTAGCGGTTGGTACAAACAGGACACAGCTGACAAAATCAATAATAACAAATGAAAAAATAACTTCAAAACAAACATCAGCATATGACCATCAGCTTAAAACTTATATAAAAAATAAATCAAACAAAACAGCAGGGCCTAGACATCAGATGTCCACATGCATAGAACTCCACAGAGGAAGATCTGCCAAACAGAAATGCAAAAACAAATACAAAACAACTATCAATCTTTAACAAACCAAATAAACAATATAAAAACACAAATAAACACCCGTCACAGCGCAACTAACACAGCCTTGAAACCACTCAACAATCCTTTACATCACTCAATAATTATACATAAATATGATCACTATAACAAACCTAACCATCTAACGCAAAATACATACCTCTGCCGTAATCCCACAAGTGGACTAGAAACGCTGCATAATGGAGTGGAATAAAAACCCTGCGTGATACGGCTCGTTGCTATAGGCGAAACACGGCGTCCGCGACTTGCATAATATTACACACCGTCCACGCGCTCACACTCTTGCATCAGGGGGTTATCTCTCTGCAATTAACATAGAATAAACCATATAAAAAAAACTAAAACGTCCTTATACAAGCTCTTACAGCATGTACCACGCTCATACCTCGCTATTGCGCTTCAGGGTCACAACACCGGAAGGAGACGGAAAGGATCAAACGTCCGAAAATTACGCAAGAAACACTGCATAATAGAGTGGAATAAAAACCCTGCGTGATACAGCTCGTTGCTATAGGCGAAACACGGCGTCCGCGACTTGCATAATATTACACACCGTCCACGCGCTCACACTCTTGCATCAGGGGGTTATCTCTCTGCAATTAACATAGAATAAACCATATAAAAAACTAAAACGTCCTTATACAAGCTCTTACAGCATGTACCACGCAGGGTCACAACACCGGAAGGAGACGGAAAGGATCAAACGTCCGAAAATTACGCAACCTGCCAACCTTTGCGCTGTTTATCCACCTTTTTCTTCAACGTGGAAGTAAGCCTATGGGTGAGACTTCCGGTTCATTAGCCGCTATAGGTAAATAACAAGGAGAATAACAACGTGCAGTAAATGGTAAAACTGTTTGCACTACAAACCAGTGTGTTCATAATTAAGATGATACATTAAAATTATTTGATAAGACACACCAACTTTCAATATCAAGCAGCAAAACAAACTGTTTTGTTCAGCTAAAAATAGCTGGAAGGAGTGGACGCAGATGAGACCGGAAGCCAGACCCATAGAATTTACAAATGGCCGCCCCCATTTTTACGACAAGAAAAAGGTGGAAAGGGCGAAATAAATAGCTATGCCCCACCCCATACACCATCCTTATTATCCACTCGGCAGAGGCGGACAGTAACTAAGTACATTTACTTAAGTATTGTACTTAAGTACACTTTTTGAGTATCGGTACTTTACTTGAGTATTATTTTTTCTGGGAACTTATGACTTTAACTTCACTACAATTGAAAGACAAATATTGTACTTTTCACTCCACTACATTTCTATCAAGATCCTCGAAGTAGAAAGTAGTTACTATGTAGCAGCTTTGAAAGTCAGTGGGTGATTTTTTTCCTCTCTAAAACGTGACTCGTCAGATGACTTTTTTTTCAGACAGTTTATCAGTAATCACTCTTGTAGGGCTACATGAAGTGATTTCCCAGCATTTTTTGAACACTGACCAGTTGCAAACGTGATAT
>NW_015505228.1:1355411-1372436 GCF_001515645.1 Sinocyclocheilus grahami
ACCAGCAGTATCTGTACTTTCACTCAAGTAATGGAGTGTGTACTTTGTCACTCGGTCATACTTAGACAGCTGATGTATTATACAGCACAGTTTAAATAATGTATTAGATGTGGCTTTTGTTTTTTAATACAATATAAATAAATTATGAGATTGAATGTGCCATTTCTGATACTTAAAATAATTGTACAGGAGTAACAATATTGAAATGTTCTTGTAGTTATATTCCATTATAATTTGTATCATTTATATTTGCTTTTCAAATGGACTCTTGCATAGGAACATCTCAGGGAAACATTTTATTTACTATGGGCTATCTACAAGAGTAAAAGAACCAAAACGCCAGAAGACATTGAGCAAATAAATATAACAAACAATAGGGTAAAAAATGACAAACTATTTCCAAGTTTTCCACCTTTTTTTATGTAGCCTATGGAAATCACGCTTTCCTTCTCCCGTTCTCTCAGTCGCACACAGTAGGCCTACAGACACGCACTCGCGCGCACACACAGAGACATGGACAGAAACTTCCCAAATCACATTTACATTTAGTCATTTAGCAGACACATTTATCCAAAGCGACTTACAAATGAGGACAATAAATATATATATATAAATATATATATATTAATATTATACACACACACACACACACACACACACACAAAGAAAAACAAGTAGATAGAATAGAAAAAATAGAAAGCTAGTGTTTTTTTAATAAAAAAAGAAGATAAATATAGATAAAGTAGAATTAAAATATAATAGAAAGTGCTAGAGTTAGAGGGTCAAATAAAGGTGGAACAGATGTGTTTTTAGTCGTTTCTTGAAGATGGTTAAGGACTCAGCTGCTCGGATTGAGTTGGGCAGGTCATTCCACCAGGAGGGAACATTTAATGGAAAAGTCAGTGAAAGTGATTTTGTGCCTCTGAGATGGCACAATAATACGCCGTTCACTTGCAGAACGCAAGCTTCTAGAGGGCACATAACTCTGAAGTAAAAGATTTGGAGGCCACTCTTGCCAGTCTTGGGGCTTTAACAACTGAAAGCAAGGCAGTCTGAAGCCAGACTGGTTGCTGTCCAGGATGTTGTTCTGTGTGAGAAAGGCTGAGACTTGGTTGAATACAACTCGTTCAAGTGTTTTTGCAATGAAGAGAAGAAGGGAAACCGGTCTGTAGTTCTCTAAAAGAGTTTAAGAGTGGGTTTCTTAAGAAGTGGGGTTAGCAAGGCAGTCTCGGTTGAATGTCCACTTCTGAAGCCAGATTGGTTGCTGTCCAGGAGGTTGTTCTGTGTGAGAAAGGCTGAGACTTGGTTGAATACAACTCGTTCAAGTGTTTTTGCAATGAAGAGAAGAAGGGAAACCGGTCTGTAGTTCTCTAAAAGAGTTTAAGAGTGGGTTTCTTAAGAAGTGGGGTTATACGAGCCTGTTTAAATGCTGAGGGAAAAACACCAGTGTGAAGGGATGTGTTAACAATGTGAGTGAGTGCAGGTACAACGGCAGGAGAAATGGCTTGAAGGAGATGAGATGGAATAGGATCAAGCGGACAAATAGTAGGATGATTGGAAAGGATGAGTTTAGAGACTTCTGCCTCAGAGAGTGGAGAGAAGGATGAAAACGAGTGTATGTTTGCTGGTAAGATGTGCTTGACAGATTGTGGTGTGGAAAATTGTGCACTGAGGTTTGTAATTTTAATTAATGAAGAATGTGGCAAAGTCGTCAGCTATTAGAGTTGATGGAGGGGGACAAAGGAGGGATGAAAATGTTTTAAAGAGCATGCGAGTTAGGCAAATTGTTAATTTTGTTGTGATAGTATGTCTTTTTAGCAGTGGAGACATATTATCAGAGAATGAAGAGAGGAGTGATCGATATACATTAAGGTCAGTAGGATTTTGTGATACCAGTACCTCCACCTCTTCCAGGCAGATGGGGGGAGAGGGAAAAAGAGAAATTATTTGAGAGTGCTGCAGGTGTAGCATTGTCCTCTGGTTTGATCCACATCTCTGTCAGGGCCATGAGGTTTAGTCTCAAATTACTTGTAATAGAAGTAATAAAATCTGCTTTGTTTACAGCAGACTGGCAATTCCAGAGACCAATAGAAAAAGAAAGTAGTGTATTAGTAGACATAGGCAAAGTGCGCAGGTTGTTAGGATTGCGCTGCCTACAGTGTGTGATGCATGGTTTGCGAGTGTTAGTGATAGTAGGGATCTGGAAACACATAGTAAGTATTGGTATTACAAATATAATAAAAAAAAAAATAATAATAAATATAATATATATATAAAAATAATAAACAGAGTAAAGGGTTATGCGCAGGGACGGACTGAGAGTAAAAAACCGCCCTGGATTTTCTGCCAAATAGGCCCACCACAACTACAAATGGTCACTATTATTTCACAATATTACAGTAATCCTATCGCATTTAGGGCAAATAACATCACAAAACCCATGGTGACCCTGCTGACAAAAACAACAGAAACCATCACAGAAATTCAAATGATTTCCACTACAAATACCTTTACAAACATTACAAACCATCAACTTTTAACCATTAACATTCCTGTAGTGTGTTTTGGGACATATTACATTAGGATTTAGTGGCTTTAATAGTGGCCATGAATGGACTGGTGACCAATTACCAGTAGAGACCAACAGGCACCATTACAGTTTCCATTAAAACCAATACAATTTTCATTATAACCAGTAAAACCATTACAAATTATGTGACACTTTCTATTTTTTTTTCAACAGATGATTGAAATAAATGTATTATTGTATGAACTAAAATCCTTGAAATCGACATAAAAAGAGCAGAATGCAAAATGTATATGATAAACATAAACCTAGAATCTAGAAACCTGAAACAACAGAATTCTTCAATTTGATTAGATTTTTATTTGATTTCATATGTCTGTGTGTGTGTGTGTGTCATGTTAATCAGATTAATCACCTTAGAGGCTACTTCTTTTACTCTATTTTCTAACTCAATATCTCTCAAATGTAACCCGTCATAGAATCGCTGCTGTTTCTTTATGAATGAATGTAATATTTGTGCCAGACAATGTGGAGTGATAAATAGCAGTGGACGCTCGGACCTGGGATTTTACTATGCTCTATAGTGAGAGAGGCAGGCAAAGGCAACCTGATGTAACTGTTCGCTTTTTTTCCTTTTACCTTCTCCCAACCGCCTTTATCTTCACGTCTTTTGCTTGCCATCATGAGCCCACTCTCCTTCGCGTTAGTTTCGGTTTCTTATAAGCAAAAATAGATTGCCCCTTTTGTTGGCCGTCAACGTCACTTAATCTGACACTTTTTCTTTGATGATGAACCAGCCAGGCCGACGGCTGTTCTGGACTCCAGAACGTCCAGATGGCCAGTCCTCCCCTGGTTATGACCCAATTTTTTTACTCTAGAAGTATTGGTGTAACTTATCCTGCTTATAGGATTTTTTTTCACACAACTAAACACACGCATACGTTTGTCCATACAGATTTTAATTATCTTTAAAGGTATTTAGATAGTATTTATTAAAATAACTTATTTTCATTCTTGGCTGGTATCTTCAGAAGACTTAATTGGGTATAAACAGTTTTTTGTTACCAGTCTCTTGTGTGTTAAGTAACATTACTATTCTTAATACCATTAACATTTACTTTCATTGCTATTGTTTTACATGCCCTGTGTGGGATAGTTCACCCAAAAACGCCGGCTCCTGTATCAGCAGCACCACACACATACGTTGTGGTATTCTTGTGAACGTGCAACGACTGACACAGAAGTAAAAAAAAAAAAATGGTTTGTTTTCTTTTGTGCACAAATAGTATTCACGTGGCTTCATAAAATTAAGGTTGAACCACTGATGTTACATGGACTATTATATCGATATCCTTACTACTTTTCTGGGCCTTGAACGTGGTAGTTGCGTTGCTGTCTATGGGAGGGTCAGAGAGCTCTCGGAATGCATCAAACATATCTTCATTTGTATTCTGAAGATGAAAGGTCTTACGGGTTTGGAATGACATGAGGCTGAGTAATTAATGACAGAATTTGAATTTTTGGATGAACTTTCCCTTTGAAGTGAAAATCTACTGAAGGCCACTGTTTTTTTTTTGTGTGTGCTACACATTTATTTAGGTGGATCCATTTGCCAGCATGACATAATAGACACATTAATAATCCATTTGCCTGGATAAAGCAATAAACTGATAAACTTTTTTTGAGTCCATTACAGAATGAGCTAATTGTCGATTTTAGATTATCAAGGAACAATGCAGACTAATGTATTTTTGAGTATATTGGTTTATTTTCCAATTATTATGTTGTTTCAAACAGCACTTGAGAAATATTGCTGTTATGATATAATGATATGATCCCTCGCTGGTGTTGTCTTTTCTTAAATACTTTCTCTTTCGTTCTCTTGTGTGTTCCCCATGTTATACATCCAGCAAGGCAAAGTGTCGTGGCTTATGGAGCTAAACTCTGATGTTTAACAAAGCACCGTAATGAGTGGGAAAGTCTGGATATTGATCACTGTGAGTTATAATCAGTCTTTGCTAATATATTAGTGGAGGTCCTTGGAAGCCTCTCAGTGAGGTGTTGTGTGGCTGCAGTTTTTTTTATTACACCTTGTTAAAGATAGCCCATGTTAACTGTTTTACGAGAAGTAATCTACACACAGTGTTTCCATAAGATACATAACATAAGATTAATTATTTCAGATGACAGTTGTCCAGAGGTGGGACTTGATTTTTGGCCTTTCTTTCATAGGCAGTTTCATTCATCACCCATGTTTACCATGTCCAGTCCAAGTGCATGAAGCAAGACATTAAGGCACATCTGGTGAGTCTATCCTTCATTGTTTTTGCGATTTTCTGCCCATATCATCACAACTAAATCTGAGGCTTGTTGCCTTTCATCCTACACATTTCTGAATTTTTAATTTGGGAAAGCATCCTGCAATAATGTGCACATTTTAAGTGTTTTCTAAAAAGAGGTTACTGCCATAATATTAAGTCATGTTATATGTCCATAACAGCTAACATCTCACAATATGTAACTGTGTTATCATTCTTACATCTAAGTGGGGTTTTTTTTGACAGTGGGAAAATGTATTTTGTTCTGTTAGTAATTCTACACAGAATTCAGTACAATCTAAAAGTGGCTTGGTTAACATATGTAAATGTCTTTGTTATATCAAAACATCAGAACACTTAGCATTTATTTTTCTGACTTTGTTGAACATTGTTAATTCAATAAAGTAGTGGTTATTCTACCAGGACATTTGTGCGAACTTGAGGAGAACTGGCTTCATTCATCTATAAAAGTGTAAAAATGGTTAAATTAATTGAAAGAGTGGAAATGTTAAGTTTGTTCTGAGAAAAGCTTTAGCATCTTTTTTTTGTTTGTGCAGATGCCACCTGGGCTGATATTTTGAGTACTTGAGTGTTACTTAAGTGTATATTTAGTTGTATATTAACCTGCCAATGTTTTATGTCTGCAAGAATGCATAGCTAGGAATGTGGTTAATTATTTTCAGAAAGATTCCCTTTAGTTTTCTCTAAGGACATGAAATAAAATGATTTTTGACATGTTAATGATTCAGTCTGCCACAGATAAAGCAGCAGGGTTAGTTTAACTAGCAGTTGCGTGCATAGGTTTGTGGGGGGTCCATCTGTCTGTTGTCCATCCAGTGGCATAGCGAGTCAGCCCCAGGGCCCATATGCAAAAACATTGCACGGGCCCCCCCAAACGTTATGGGCTCCAACTCGGTTAACTTAACTTAGGCCCTATTGTTGATTTTTCTGAAGTAAATAACGTTATGTGAAACGTGACTATTCACAAGCTGTTTTATTTACGGTCTAGGCTAATGCTTGGAAATGATGATGAAAGTTTTCAATTCCATTCATTATTTGTAGCACGCAAGCCACCCAATAATCGCAGCTTTGTAACTCGCCATCTCCTCATTGGACGTGCCTTTAGAGAGAAATGCACGGATTACACAATGAAAGAGTTTTTGTTTTCAATTTGAATTATTTCGATTTTAAAATAGTAATTTAAAGCATTCTATAGATATATTTGTCATGTCGGTGAAGCGCTCCTGCTCAAGACCAAGACGACAGAAAGCGCATCCTGTCTGTTTTCCTTATTTTACAAAAGCACAAGGTTTTGTTGATATTGTGAGCGCAGTTCCAAATTATGTGTATACTCTTACCTTTATGAGCAAAACATAAAATGTTCCAAACATATTTCTAAATTAACTTAATAAAGAAACAAAAAGAAATATGACCCCTTTGCCATTAAAAACCAAAACTGAACTATTTTAATAGCTGTGTAATGGGTAAGAGAGAGAGAAAAAAGTCAAGGTATCCAGTCGGACTCATGCCGCTGTCTCGAGTTGTTGGACAAGGGCCGGGCCCATGCAGGGCTCTATTCATTCCCTCGTTTCAGTTAAAAGTTCCCCCCAGCTCGGCGGCCTCCAAACTGCCCGGGCCCATATGCACCTGCATGCCCAGACGCTACGCCACTGTGTCCATCTGTTTTGTTACACCAAAGTGATGAAACATACTACTGACCCAAATATTGTGTAAAAAAATACAAATTCTTCAGTGGTTTGTGAGACAAAAATGTTCATTAATTGACGTCTGAGTGTTTAGTCAAATGTAAAAAACTACAACAACAAAAAACAATTGAGGTGCATCCAAATTTGCATGCTTGTGCCATTTTTAGTATAAATACTGTGAGCAGTGAGTTCACATTGTAAATTCCAAAAAGAAAAAGTGTGGAGTGTTGGACACTTTATGCACTTTCCTTATGGAGGGGGAAGGGCTTTAATGCTGGATGACAAATTAAGCTTAGACAATTAATACACTAGACAATTGTCACAGTTATGAACTTTTAGTTTAGTCCATTTCTGTTAGTTCCTTCCAGTTCCTGTTTTTCCTTATTTGGTTATGTTCCTGTTCTTGTTAGTTCATCATTGGTTAACCCCCTTCACCTGTCTGCCCCTCGTTATTTGCTTTATTTAGTTCTCTCCTGAGTTCCGTTCTTTGTCAGGTGTCTTCCATGGTACCTTGTGTGTATTCCTGTCTTGGATAACCTGTTTTCGTGTGGATAATAATAAATACATGTTTATATTCCTTCATCTTCGTCGTGTGCTTGTCTTCTTACACACGAGAGTGTGACAACAATATAGTACATAGTGCCTAGTGTATGTGCATAGTGTATTGTGCATCATTTGGAACTAGTGCTGTCAAATGATTAATCGCGATAAATCGCATCCAAAATAAAAGATTTTGTTTACATAATATATGTATGTGTACTGTGTATATTTATTATGTGGAAATGCACGGATTACACAATGAAAGAGTTTTTGTTTTCAATTTGAATTATTTCGATTTTAAAATAGTAATTTAAAGCATTCTATAGATATATTTGTCATGTCGGTGAAGCGCTCCTGCTCAAGACCAAGACGACAGAAAGCGCATCCTGTCTGTTTTCCTTATTTTACAAAAGCACAAGGTTTTGTTGATATTGTGAGCGCAGTTCCAAATTATGTGTATACTCTTACCTTTATGAGCAAAACATAAAATGTTCCAAACATATTTCTAAATTAACTTAATAAAGAAACAAAAAGAAATATGACCCCTTTGCCATTAAAAACCAAAACTGAACTATTTTAATAGCTGTGTAATGGGTAAGAGAGAGAGAAAAAAGTCAAGGTATCCAGTCGGACTCATGCCGCTGTCTCGAGTTGTTGGACAAGGGCCGGGCCCATGCAGGGCTCTATTCATTCCCTCGTTTCAGTTAAAAGTTCCCCCCAGCTCGGCGGCCTCCAAACTGCCCGGGCCCATATGCACCTGCATGCCCAGACGCTACGCCACTGTGTCCATCTGTTTTGTTACACCAAAGTGATGAAACATACTACTGACCCAAATATTGTGTAAAAAAATACAAATTCTTCAGTGGTTTGTGAGACAAAAATGTTCATTAATTGACGTCTGAGTGTTTAGTCAAATGTAAAAAACTACAACAACAAAAAACAATTGAGGTGCATCCAAATTTGCATGCTTGTGCCATTTTTAGTATAAATACTGTGAGCAGTGAGTTCACATTGTAAATTCCAAAAAGAAAAAGTGTGGAGTGTTGGACACTTTATGCACTTTCCTTATGGAGGGGGAAGGGCTTTAATGCTGGATGACAAATTAAGCTTAGACAATTAATACACTAGACAATTGTCACAGTTATGAACTTTTAGTTTAGTCCATTTCTGTTAGTTCCTTCCAGTTCCTGTTTTTCCTTATTTGGTTATATTCCTGTTCTTGTTAGTTCATCATTGGTTAACCCCCTTCACCTGTCTGCCCCTCGTTATTTGCTTTATTTAGTTCTCTCCTGAGTTCCGTTCTTTGTCAGGTGTCTTCCATGGTACCTTGTGTGTATTCCTGTCTTGGATAACCTGTCTTCGTGTGGATAATAATAAATACATGTTTATATTCCTTCATCTTCGTCGTGTGCTTGTCTTCTTACACACGAGAGTGTGACAACAATATAGTACATAGTGCCTAGTGTATGTGCATAGTGTATTGTGCATCATTTGGAACTAGTGCTGTCAAATGATTAATCGCGATAAATCGCATCCAAAATAAAAGATTTTGTTTACATAATATATGTATGTGTACTGTGTATATTTATTATGTGTATATATAAATACACACACATACAGTATATATTTTGAAAATATATGTGTATACATTTATATATTTATATTCTTATATTTTATATTATATATAAATATATTTAATATATAAACATAACATATTTTTCTTAAATATATACATGCATGTGTTTGTATTTATATATACATAATAAATATACACAGTGTACACATATATTATGTAAACAAAAACTTTTATTTTGGATGTAGTTAATTACGATTAATCGTTTGACAGCACTATTTGGAACGCATTAGTCTTTTGTCCCATATCTACACTTTTTCATAGCTTTATGAAACATTTGATTCTAATTAGTCAATCGTAATGTTCAGGTCAAATGTTTTTGTGCAATGACCACTAAAGTGTAAATCGTTGTCCCTGACAGCCAGTTTCCTATAATGTGCTTGATTTATGTCTCTCATAGGTCTCTCATGGTTAATGTTAATTTCAACATTTACTAATACATTATTAAAATCAAAATATGTATTTGTTAGTTATTTAATGGACCTGAGCTAACATGAATTAACAATGAACAGTTGTATTTGTATTAACTAGCTTTAACAAAGATAAATAAATACTGTGACCAGTGTGTTACTTAACGTTAATGTTAGTTTACCAATTCATGCATTAACCAATGTTAACTAATAGGACCTTATTGTAAAGTGCTACCCTCAAATCAGTTTTTTATGTATTTGTTAAGTAGCTTTGTAATAATCAGGATAATCTACAATCATTATTGTAAAAATAAACCAACTTAAGATGATACAAGATGACATTCTGATCACACTGTCAGTTTTTTTTTAGGGTTTATTTACACTTTATTTTACAGTACGTGCACTTACCTGTACTTACATAAGAAAGTGCTGAATAATAAAAGGTATCAACATGGGTTAGAGTTAGGTTTAGGTTACAATTACAGATGTGCATGCTGAATAGGACTTTAAAATAAAGTGATACCATTTATTTTATAACTGATTATATATATATATTGACTGTACATGACCCCCTAAATATGTACATACTGTATCTTCTCTTAAATCCACATAGGATGAGCTGATGTTGGAAGAGCACGTGTTTCAGATGAAGGTGTTCTCACCTGAAACGAAGGTAAGAACAAAGAACATAAGCTGACTTTTATTTACTTACTAACTTTATTTACCTTTATTTACTTTTAATATTGTTATTAGTAGTAGTTGTATATTGTGTTATTATAAGCAGTATTAGCTTGTTGAAATGTTTCTTGTTATCCCAAATGTATTGCACAGAAAAAGACATAATATATAAGAGTTTATTAACTTTAGCCACAAAACTTTATTTCTCTGTCAGTACTGGTATGAATTTTAGTTTAAATAATTGTATGTTATGGTTATGGGTTACATTATTTTCCTGACTGTTTTTCTAGGAACGTGAGCTTCTATCAGTAATAAATACCCTCTGTTCATACTGGACAAATAATAAGGGCAAGGATAAATTAAAAGTTGTACAAACTTTTCACATAATGCTGTATAATGTGAGTATGCTGCTTACTCTACCATATTCTGTTTCAAGTATCAAAATGATTCAGTTCTGACTGCATGGTTTCCCTATTTCTCTCTATAGCTAGATGAAAAATTCAAAGACTTTTGTGCAAATCTCAACTGCACGGATGCTTACACAGTACGCGGCATTGACACAGCCACATTTGGAGAAATGTATAAAGAATCTTGCAATGGATCAGTATCAGGTATAGACATTTAACCTCTCATCATTTATCCTTTTCCTTTAGTCTTGCCCTTCCTTAATTTATTCATAAGATGAACAATGGCCACCATAAATCTCTGACAAGGCAACACTTATTTGTAGCTGAAGGCATTGAATTAGCCAGACTATTTATAGAACAAACAAGCTAAATTACACAAACTGGTATGTAGAATGTTATGAATAATATTTTCATTTCAATTTGAAATGGCACATTTTGCTCACTTTCTCTCTTTTTTCTACTTAGACCTGAAGTGTCCATCAAAGAGTAAGTTATTTTACATTATCTCACTTACAGTATATCCATGATGTACCTTTTTGTCTACTCTTTGTAAAAAAAAATAATAATAATTTTTTAAAAGAGAGTCCGTAAGCTGACGAAAAGGAAACCGTTACCTTGTTTAAGTAATAGCCGATTATTTTTTGCACACACATATAAAATGTTGGGTAATTAAATAGGTCTGGATGTTTCTAGTAGTCTATATAATTTTAATTATTCCAAAGAAACTGATTTCTTTAGCTCTCTAAGCACACACAGTATTACACGTTAATCTCTGAGTGTTGTAGTACAGAAATTGTTGCTTTATTAATCTGTTGAAACCTTTTGTAATACATCATGTTTTGTATCACACAGGCGCACCTTTAACAACGATCAGCCCAACTCCTGAATTCAGTAAGCTAACTCAGTTTCTTATTTCATATCTCAAACACAGATATTTCAACTGCCATTCACAAGTATTTAAATTAAAAACAGATCATTAGTTCATGTACATTCAAATATAACTGTATATAAAATGATTTACATCAAAGTTTCATGTCAGATCCAACTATCTGAAAGTACATGAATGAAACATCCCCTACTAAACAAATGTAATTATTAAATAGGGACAACAAACAAAGTATCTCGCTTTGACAAGAACGTCTGGCTTTTTTACTTGTTGAAGCAGATGTGAAACTGAAGATAATGGAAGGGAAAAGAAAACTGTCATATTCAAAGTTTTGCCCATATATCCACTTTCTGAGCACATACGTGGTATTATAGCTGTATTGGTCTTTTGAAGCTAAGTGTAATATAATCTGTTTTCTAATTAATCAGGCACAGCATTTTTAACAACGGTCAGTTTAATCACCACAGATCATGAAAGTAAGCAAATTCAATATTGTGTTTCATATTCACATCAACACAGATTACAGCACAGATACTTTATCTGCCACGTTAATCAGAGTTTTTTGACATCAAACCACGTTTTCTATTCACATAGGCTTAACATCTTTAACAACATTGGTCAGCCCAAACATCACTGCTCCTGAAAGTAAGGATCCCATTGATCTTCTTGAATTAAGTACATACTGAGTATTTGCATGTAATACACTGAGCATTAAATCCTAGTTTTTTTTAAATATAGTACAAATTTGATAAAGAGTTAAAGAAACCAATAGAAATGTAACTGGAAATATTCTTAATTTTTGATTATATGGGGACATCAGATTTATATGACCTACTTTTACAGTTTTTTTTTTTTAATATGATTATGCAATATTTTGTAGATTTGACAGCAGATCCATCGGCACATACAGAAACCATCAGTAAGTTTGTCTCTTGTCCGCTTCATCTGTAATGAGCAGCATAATACCTTCAGCATACACTCAGTAGTCACTTTCAGTGGCCATCTGACATATTGTGCATTCAGAAAGGTCCAGCACCAGCACAGTGTGTCTTTATCTCAGTCATCATCCCATCTGGCCAATCTCTGTTGACCCTTTCAGACCCGTACAGAAATGCTGCCCTTTCCCTATTTTTGATGTTGTTGCTATTTGCACAATTCTCATCTGTTTGTGAAATACTAATTGAATTCAGTAAGCTAACTCAGTTTCTTATTTCATATCTCAAACACAGATATTTCAACTGCCATTCACAAGTATTTAAATTAAAAACAGATCATTAGTTCATGTACATTCAAATATAACTGTATATAAAATGATTTACATCAAAGTTTCATGTCAGATCCAACTATCTGAAAGTACATGAATGAAACATCCCCTACTAAACAAATGTAATTATTAAATAGGGACAACAAACAAAGTATCTCGCTTTGACAAGAACGTCTGGCTTTTTTACTTGTTGAAGCAGATGTGAAACTGAAGATAATGGAAGGGAAAAGAAAACTGTCATATTCAAAGTTTTGCCCATATATCCACTTTCTGAGCACATACGTGGTATTATAGCTGTATTGGTCTTTTGAAGCTAAGTGTAATATAATCTGTTTTCTAATTAATCAGGCACAGCATTTTTAACAACGGTCAGTTTAATCACCACAGATCATGAAAGTAAGCAAATTCAATATTGTGTTTCATATTCACATCAACACAGATTACAGCACAGATACTTTATCTGCCACGTTAATCAGAGTTTTTTGACATCAAACCACGTTTTCTATTCACATAGGCTTAACATCTTTAACAACATTGGTCAGCCCAAACATCACTGCTCCTGAAAGTAAGGATCCCATTGATCTTCTTGAATTAAGTACATACTGAGTATTTGCATGTAATACACTGAGCATTAAATCCTAGTTTTTTTTTTAAATATAGTACAAATTTGATAAAGAGTTAAAGAAACCAATAGAAATGTAACTGGAAATATTCTTAATTTTTGATTATATGGGGACATCAGATTTATATGACCTACTTTTACAGTTTTTTTTTTTTTTATATGATTATGCAATATTTTGTAGATTTGACAGCAGATCCATCGGCACATACAGAAACCATCAGTAAGTTTGTCTCTTGTCCGCTTCATCTGTAATGAGCAGCATAATACCTTCAGCATACACTCAGTAGTCACTTTCAGTGGCCATCTGACATATTGTGCATTCAGAAAGGTCCAGCACCAGCACAGTGTGTCTTTATCTCAGTCATCATCCCATCTGGCCAATCTCTGTTGACCCTTTCAGACCCGTACAGAAATGCTGCCCTTTCCCTATTTTTGATGTTGTTGCTATTTGCACAATTCTCATCTGTTTGTGAAATACTAATTCAGACAATCATTGAATAATTAAACTCAACATTTATTCGTCATTCTGAAGTTCATGTATACAAGCTCATACATACTGACTTGCTGACGATTAGCCGATTAAATATACCAGGTTGCACCTAATGAAGTCACCACAGCTTGTGCATTGTCACAAATGACTTATTTTATTAAAACAGCCATTTACTAATTACTAATAATTTTGTGCATAACTACTAATTGTTTTGTTAAATAAAAAAACTAATATGATTTCTTTCATCATAATCTTTAACATCACAAGCCATTTTTTTTTAATTTTAAAACAAGCCATATATGCCATTGTCTTTTAAGTTGACACTGGCTGCTATGTCTCATGTTTTTCCCTTTTATTGCAGTTAAAGATGACAGTCAGTGGGGTAAGTGTCAGATCTGTGGGTCTTTCTGACCAACTATTTTTGCTTTCAAGTCTTCTCTCTGAAAAAACCCCCCCGACATTTTATTTTTTTGTTTCCAAGCTACCATTAAAACATGTTCTGGACTCCTGGTTGTGTCATTCCTGCTGAATACGGTTTTACTCTTCAAGGTGTTTCACATGCACAGGAAGGTAAAATTGTCTAAGCATTAATTTGGTTTGTGATATTTATATTCATAAATTATATGAATATAAATATATACATGTAAATATTTTCAAAATATATGCTGTATGTGTGTGTATTTATATATACATAATATATGTGTATATTGTGTATATTTATTATGTAAACTGATTAATCGTTTGACCACTATTTTATTTGTGTAATATTTTGAACCTTTGTTAATGAAACCAGTTAAGTTGTCTCTTATGAGAGCAGCTTCATCAGTGATGGGCTTAAGGCCTTCAGTATACACTCAGTGATGGTTTTCATTTTTGTTTTTTTACAGTCAAAAACATCCAGAGAGATGACACACTTAGAGTTACAAGGTAGACATCTGATTAGGTAACACCCTTTTTGTAGATTATGGAAAAGGTTTCAAATGAGCAGGATATACAGTATATGAAGCTTTTACTAAAGCTTTTACAGCTGTCTTGGACATTCAGCCATGTATACATGACAAGAATGTTAGAGTATTTACATTATTCTTCTTTCCCCTTTTTTCCTTGCAGTAAATGAATCATTTTAGCACTTCGGTAAGCTGATTTTTTTTGTCACTCATCTAATTTTTAATCATTGAGTTTCTGTATTTATTCTTTATACATCTAATCTTTTTTTTTTTCTTGTTCAAGTGGGTCACCTGTTGATGTGTTTCTCCAGCTACATAATCATTCTCCAGTCATCTGTTACTGCATCCACACTCTCTATGCATGACACAGTGCTGTTTTTAAATCTGTGACTTGCAATGTGCCTGACATGCCCACACAGCTTGTGTATTTTTCAGTTTCTAATTGTAATTGTCTTGAATGTGCCTCTGTAACTGTTATCCATCATCTATCAGGTACATGGGATATGTTTTAAGAAATACTTTAAATATACCATAATTTGCAATAGAAGAAACCCCCTCTTTTTAACACTTTATTTTATTAATCTTGGTATTTATTATCATTGTTTTTATTTGATCTACTTACCCATCCCCGGTTCTCTTTGTTCTGTCTATTATATATTTTTGTTTACACAAAAATATTATAACTAGTACAGAAATTATTGGGAAAAAATCCTTCCCCTTTAGCATTCAGGCCCCGAATGGTTGTACCAGACAGGGGAACGAAAAGTATTTACAGCCAAGATACCGCTGCAAAAAAGTAATATATCCTGTTGTTTTCAGGAGTTTGTATTTTATTGTATTGTTTATTTTATACGATATTTTTGTTTATATTTTGCTATGTTTGCATGTAAGAGAGGACATATATATATATATATATATATATATAACACATATAATATATTTCTGGGTATCTCAGAGAATGTAAATTTTATGTTATTGATCTTTGTGCTTTTGTGTAAAATGTACAATTGTTTGCTGCAAAACACATCCAGTAAAACAGGAAATATGATCATGTATATCTTAGACCTCATTAAATCGCACTAAAAAGTTCTCATTAAAATAACAGATGGACAGTCATTTTCATTATTTTGTGTCTTCATTACCAAGAAGTAGTATGTGCTCCCTACTATATTATATCCAGTGTTGGGGAGTCTAGTTACATGTAACGGCGTTACGTAATTTAATTACAAAATAAATGTAACTGTAATCAGTTACAGTTACTAAGACAAAATGTGTAATTAAATTAGTAACTTATGAAAATGTTAACGATTACAAAGGGGATTACATTTGAATATTTACACACATCCACATACAGATTTAATTGATTTCTTTCCCAAATTGCACTGACTACTCTGAGACATACGGCCCTATAATTTCCGCGATGCGGAAAACACGGACTGGTTCATAGAATATAGTCATAAAAACGGAATTCCTATAGCCTAACGCGGCCGGAATATGCCACATTTTGGACGAATAAATCAAAAGTAGGTCGATACACTTGGATCAAAACGCGATATAGACTAGTGTCTGTGAATATTAAGCCGCAAAAAGACAAAATATGAATCCTGCACGCAGTGGTGTAACTTAGTAATGACGGGCCCCAGTGCAGGCTATTACTACGGGCCCCCTGGGGTGCACGGTTATGAAGCACATGCAAACACACAGCGCTCGTGTCTAGAAGGGAACCCATATATGCACATTTGTGCCTAACCTACATAATTTAGACCAACTAAAATCAGTATCTTATAAGTTTCTTATATTAAATTGAATATCGAAACTCAAATTGAAACTCTTTGGGTGCGTCTCTCTCTAACACACACGGCTGTGCGTGCGCCTGGCCGCAGCAGCCAGAAGTAGCTACCAAATTAATCGTGTTGAATTTTACAGTCATCAGCATGTGTTACCTATTGTAGCCTATTTGCAGAGCACAGAAGGCAAGGTTATCAGAAGCACTGAGTGTTTCAGCGCTGTGGTGCTGAAATTACCGCAAACTTTTTTTTTTTTAGCACAGTAACCCAGTAATCGCGGCAACCGCATTCCTCTCCGAAAAGCAAGAGACTAGATAAGAAAGAGGTCTAAAAATTATCAACACCATAAATCATGGCCAACTTTAGCGGCAACAACCACACACAAATGGAATACCCACAACAAGCACATAGTGTGTATATGTGCTTGTGTGTATTACATTTGTGGCGCCTGCAGGTGCACGCTCAGACTGACCTGAGATTTGCCCCGCAAACATTTCAGCAGTTATTATAGGCCTGTGTGTCCCGTATTTCTGTCGACTGAACCAGCCATGCCATTAATTATGAATTTATCAGTCTTCTGCACGCCAAAGTCAATTTCTGCGTATAAACATTACGCCAAATAGAAGCAGAAAATCGTACTTTCACGAGATCGGGTTAGCCTACAACAATTAATTTGTAGTCTATTTTACAAATGGGAATTCATGACAATGTTTTACATTCAAGCTACCCGTGAAATTTTAGTGTAACGTTCTTTAAAATCATCTGGAATGCAATAAAGTAATTTTTAAAGCTGTTTTTAAAGCATTTGCT
>NW_015505228.1:1374914-1378661 GCF_001515645.1 Sinocyclocheilus grahami
AAACTATTTGTGTGCGATTCTCTCTAACACACACGGCTATGCGTGCGCCCTGGCCGCAGCAGCCAGAAGTACCAAATTAATCGTGTTGAATTTTACAGTCATCAGCATGTGTTACCTATTGTAGCCTATTTGCAGAGCACAGAAGGCAAGGTTATCAGAAGCACTGAGTGTTTCAGCGCTGTGGTGCTGAAATTACCGCAAACTTTTTTTTTTTTAGCACAGTAACCCAGTAATCGCGGCAACCGCATTCCTCTCCGAAAAGCAAGAGACTAGATAAGAAAGAGGTCTAAAAATGATCAACACCATGTCCCGAATTATGGCCAACTTTAGCGGCAACAACCACACACAAATGGAATACCCACAACAAGCACATAGTGTGTATGTGTGTATGTGTGTATTACATTTGTGGCGCCTGCAGGTGCACGCTCAGACTGACCTGAGATTTGCCCCGCAAACATTTATTATAGGCCTATAGGCCTGTGTGTCCCGTATTTCTGTCGACTGAACCAGCCATGCCATTAATTATGAATTTATCAGTCTTCTGCACGCCAAAGTCAATTTCTGCGTATAAACATTACGCCAAATAGAAGCAGAAAATCGTACTTTCACGAGATCGGGTTAGCCTACAACAATTAATTTGTAGTCTATTTTACAAATGGGAATTCATGACAATGTTTTACATTCAAGCTACCCGTGAAATTTTAGTGTAACGTTCTTTAAAATCATCTGGAATGCAATAAAGTAATTTTTAAAGCTGTTTTTAAAGCATTTGCTTCATGGATTAAAAAAATAGGCCAATAAATAATTCCCATATCAGACAAAATTGCGATGCAGCAAATCCTTTACATGTTAAGGTATTCAGAGCAGAGCAACATAAAAATTCAGAAAAAATATAATCGGGCCTGTTTAAGGCTTTTCCTTATTTTTATAGTTTAGATGGTGATGAAAAAATGACTCGCCATCTCCTCACTGGACCTGCCTTTAGAGAGAAATGCATCTTTAAGGATTACATAGCCTAATGAAAGAGTTTTTGTTTTCGATTTGAATTATTTCGTTTTAAAGTAGTAATTGAAAGCTTTCTTCTATAGATATATTTATCATATCTGTGACTCAATTCGTGGAGTTTCGGTTCATCCTTGTGAAGCCTCCTGTTCAAGACCAGACGGCAAGCGCATCCTCTGTTTTCCTATTTATTTTATAAAGGCACAACGTTTTGTTGATATTGTGAATGCACACAAATAAAAGTAGACCCTTTACATTTCAGAATGTATTACTCTTACCTTTATGAGCAAAAATTACGGCGTATTTTAAGTTAATTCGATCAACTATCAAGAAGAAAATGCAAGTGATCGCGCTGGCGCCTCCATGTCCTGCAAAGTGCCTTCAGCTTCCACTCTTCACACAAACGATTGGATATGTGCCTAATAGCGCACATTTATATCGTTTAAACATTTAAACTAGCATTGTGATATAGTATGGAGCTAATATGACAAAACAATTTGAATTTGAATTGTGTTAAATTTGAATTATTGACAAGTGTTATTGAACAAAACTGAATATTATGTGGGATTTTAAATCGTTTTGAATTTGATTTTGATTTTAACTTTGATTTTTTTTTCTTGAATATTTAACATTTGAGTTTTATAGACATGTATTTTCAAACAACATATTTTTTTGTTCTGAATTCTTAGACTGCAAATATCCCGTTTTTAAAAATACAGCGAGAAGCATTTTGGCCAATTAGAGCTGCAGTAGTTTTCTGGCGCGAGCGTGCGGCTCAGAAGGTCGCCATTCTTCTGCCTGAGCATGAATCGCCCAGAGGTAAGTGATTTTTAAGCATTTATGGTTTATATTTAGATATTATGCTAGCGTTGCCAGCATGTGAAACATTTGTTTAAGCGGTCTGTGGTGTTTGTTTTAAAGTATATTTGGTGTAAACGTGATTAGCATGCCACCGTGTCTACACTAGACGCGACTGCAACGCAACAGCTTGAAATGACAAAGCGGCCGTTGTAAAGAGCTTGGACTATGCCAGAAATAGAACGGGGAATCCGTTTGCTGTTGGACATTTTTTGCATTCAGTGTAGACACTATCACTGATTATAATCAAGGGGTTGTACTGTTTTCTGTCGCGGCACATCGTACCTCTCGCGTCCAGTCTAGACCAGGTGTAAGCGTCAGAACTCCAGAGCCGGATTAACGCACGGGCCTACTGGGCAGTACTCGGGGAACCAGGCCAGAGGGGGACCCAGCCGAAAAACCGCTCCTCCCGGAACGCGGTTTCAGCCGTGCCCCCTCAGATTTTTGAGCCAAGTGGATTTTGAATGCAGCTTCCCAAAGACAAAAAATAAGAAATAGCCAAATAGTTTTTATATTTAATATACGATCACACCAGTGTGATTGGAACATTCAGTGCTGCACGTCTGCCAAATTCAAATCTGCGTTTGCTGGATGGCGCTGAGCCAGAGACGGACGCGTTTTTACAGTTATGTGCATTCTAACAAATCACACACGATTCTGTTGTGCTTATGAATGAAATGATCAATCAGAGGCGTTCAGATGAGTCTTTGCTGAAACGCGCACGCTCGCTGCTCTCTGGCGAATTCTCTCATCATAAACGACAAAGTACAGATGTGCATACAATGTAAGAGATTCCTTTCACAGTGTCAACGGCTTCAGTGATTATAATTCGAGTTTTTGAGAGTGCTTGAACTCTGGCTAGACTGAAGTCAATGATAATGTTCTTTGATGATTGATTCTTTGCTCTCTTTCTGTACAATTTTTGTTTTGACTAATTCACATTAAATACAAAGTCAGTCCTGTTAAAAACTATTTTATGATGGTTAATTTGTGGTTACTATAGTTAAGTATAGTTTTTGTTTTTAACTTGTAAAACCATGGTTCATTTTTAAGGGTACGTTAAGCTTAACTGTCAAAAACGTATGTAAATGAAGTTTAAGCAAACAGCACAAAAAGGCTAATGGTGTAAAAACGTGTAACACTTTTCTGTTTTATTTTTTTGTTGTGTGTGTGAGTAAATGTGCATATTTTTCCCCTTCTCAAAAATAAAACAATTCTACATGAACGTGTGTGTGTAGATGAACTGCATCAAAATTGACCAACAAGTCCAAACAACACAGGATAAACTGTTGTACTGTAACTTAATTTATAGACATTGTGTCTGTATTACTGTATTCAATTTCACATAACTATACAAGCCAGTACACTTAAGGAGCTCATCCTTAAAATGGCTGAAATCCATGTAATGACTTGGTAATCGTAGCATGTTGAAGCCAGTGGAGGACTTCGGCATGTCAGCAGTAACAACTTCCACTACCATCTTTCTATCTGGCACTTCCCACCCCAGCCAAAATTTCACCAAGTCCTTAAGGTCAGAGCTGGATGCTAGATAAAGCGAAAAAAACAACATTTACATTTCAATCATGGGCAGTTCAAAGAAGAAAAAAAAGTTTCCTATTTGAGAAATAGAGTAGTGGAAGTATAATGGCAAAACACCACCCTCTGGTTCCCACAAGATTTTCCTATGGGCTTTTATGATGAGTTTCTTCAATTTATGAGTAAAATAAATTCTGTATTAAATATAACTCGACAATCCTTTGATTTTTTGTTCTGCAGTGTAAACACACATCCCAGATGTTAAAAGCATATACTTTCAAAAATGAACACAAATGCGTCACAACTCATGATTTGTGGGTGAGTGTGTGCAGTTTACATTGTAGAAAAAAA
>NW_015505228.1:1378735-1382531 GCF_001515645.1 Sinocyclocheilus grahami
GTCGAAATGCTGAATCAATTCATTCACTTCCAACAGCGCTTAGTGGGAGCAGCGTCATAGAGGGCAGAGCGGCACGTTATTTAAAGGGGACGTTAACGCGTTAACGAGCAGCAAATGATTAAGTAGCTGCATTGGTTACTTTTATGCCACTGATAAATCTTGTAAATGCAGTTTGGGGTAACAAAGGGGTTTTATAGGTTTGACTGAAATAATAATGCAATAACTGACACTTTAAAACAATGTTTCAAGAAAATAATTAAACAAAAAAAAAGACAAAAAAGTAGCCATTGATAATATCAAAACAATATGTAGTAGTATAGTATATAGTATCCAAATCAAAATGTAATAAAATTAATTTATGTGTGGTTTATGTGTAAATTCTGTGCAACGTCTTAGCCACTAGGGATTGTTACATATGGCTATACAGGCATCTAGTGGCAACACAATGATATTACAGATATTAAATTGTGCAAAATGTTTATCTTAACAGTCAATTTACAAATAATGCATTCAGATTTATGGAACTCAATGCACTGAATCTCCACAAATTAGTGTTGTTGCTATGACAACCTATTTGAATGTGACAAGCAACTGGTGTCTGAAAATAATTATATATATATATATACAATTTTTGGGTCGGGGTGCAATAGGGATTTTGCCTAGGGCGTCAATTTGGCTAGAAACGGCCCTGCTTACTAACATAGGTATAGCTATCTACAGGCAAACACACCCCACGCCACTTTTTGCAACATCTCGCGGCACGCATGGATGTACCTAAAGAAACCTCTCCATTTGATAACAGATTCGTTGGTCTGTGTTAAGAAAAACTACACAAGGGTGGATTAGAACCCAGAACCTCGGAGATGCTTGACAAAAGTTCTACCACCAGACCACTAAAGCACACATATATACTTTAGGCAAATTTATTTATTCAGTTCTGTGAAGAATCTCGGTGCTAATTGTATTTTATTATTAATATGTTTATTATTAATTTATATTAATTTAGTCGCTTGCAATGTGGGCAGGAAGTGCACAGGTGGAGTAGAGAAGCAAAACTACTGTTCAGTGTTTCAAGTAGGCTACAGATCAGTTTCATCTGTAAATATGTGTGGCCGTGTGAATGTTTAAACTCTTAAAGAAACTCAAACACTGCCAAGTATCTAAACTAGGGGTTCTTTATTTCCGACCGCGTATGCAGAG
Source organism: Sinocyclocheilus grahami (assembly GCF_001515645.1). Classification (NCBI taxonomy): domain Eukaryota; kingdom Metazoa; phylum Chordata; class Actinopteri; order Cypriniformes; family Cyprinidae; genus Sinocyclocheilus; species Sinocyclocheilus grahami. Next base: position 1,379,936 of record NW_015505228.1, read on the forward strand.
GACGCGGCATTAATACTCAAGGTTTTCCATGAAGGGGAGTTGTGCCGATGAAATGTATACAGTGAAGAATAAACACAACCAAGACAAGCTTCCCCAAAGGTATAAAGAAACAAACCAAAAATATAAGCACTTCAAATAGTGCTCACAGTTACCGAAATAACTTCAGGCCAGTTTCGCCAATTCCCCTTTTTTCCCTTTACCAAGATAGCCCCACAGTAACAAAAAAAAGTAAAATAAAATAAATTAATAAATTAAACACAGTACAAATAAATTGGTGTGAGCACTTAACCCCCTGGATAAACAACGGTAGTGGCTTATAATGCTTTCTAAAGGAAGAACAAACATAGAATATAATCAAATATACATTCTCATCAGCCACTTATAACTATTGACTAAATGAATTCAAGTAAATCCATTTTACACTCCGTACATCTCTATTAACATTGTTATTACTATCTTCTTCTCCAAGAACAGATTATTAATGAATTCAAATTAACATTGACATCAAAACAGTAAACAACTGGTGACCATTTTCTCTGAGTATACATATACATTTTCCAAAACCGGATGAAATCAATATTACTCACTCTGTGGCGTGCTGCGTCACATTAGAAATTCACCCAGCTGTCACCTCACATGCACCTTCACGTGCCTTCGTTCTCCCCTCTAGTATTATTTTATTAAAGGAGAAAGAAGTTTGGTTTACTTTCCCTTCCACTTCACAACATAAATGGCATGTCCTGAACTCAACGTTCACATTAAATGTCACTCACGCTCGATTTCCGCAGCCTGCACGATTCCTCTACGCAGATATTTCTCTTAATACGAAATCTGTGTGATCGCAGACTGCTCCAAACTGCTCAGCGACCAGACCAACACCCAACCGAGGAATTCCCATTTTTTCCCTGTCCAAACAACAGACGGTGTTGGCTTCCAGTCCACGCACTTCAACTCACTCGTGTCCGGGATGCCTCAATCATAAAAACCGTTCCCCCGAAATAAAACACTCTCTTTCTTTTCATTTTTCTCACTGTGCTGCTCAGATGCACGGGAGTGCCCCCTAATGACGTATAGGCATGACCGCTGGCAATTCTTATGATGACTACTCTTTGTTCCCCGGCAACCCTCTCCCCTGCCATAAGTCAACGTCCGCGTGGACTTCCCTTTTTACCCGTCCACAGTACTTTTTAGTTTTTCAGATGTATACATTACCATGCCGGCCAACACTTGAGACAAAATGTCTGGGCTGAAGGAGACTGCATTGCAAACTGACTTAGGCAGGCTGTATGGGTTACCGTGCTTACCCGCAGTCTGCCTTTGTGACCGACGTGGCGCCGGGGCGGGTACTCTAGGCTCAACCGGGGCCGCCAAATTACTTCTTTGAGCAGGGACTGGACGCTTCTCAACAGTATCCAGACCCATGCCACCCCCATGCCATCACCTCCTTCATCTACACTCTTCTCCAATGCAGTCAATGTCTCCTCAACACTCTCTTGTTCTTCAATCTCAGGTGCAATCAAATCCTTTACCTGGGAACTGGGTCGTTTCATACATTCATCTGCTGAAGGCACTGATTGCCCTGTCGCAGTACGCCAAGTCTCCTCCACAACTACACACTCAATGTCAGTAGGAGCTGATATTTCCTCATGCAAATGACTAACAACTTCTTTTGCAAAGCTTACTTTCCTACGCGGTGCTGGCACTGGGGTTGGTTGTGGACAAGGTTGAAGGTGAGACCGATGGACCCTTTTTTCCACACCGCCTCCATCTGGTTCCACCACATAGGTAGTTCCCTGAACATTCTTCACCACGTACACCTGTGGTGCCCACACATCCTGAATTTTATTTCTCCCTGCCGGACGGTGCCTCAAGTAAACTTGCTGTCCAACTGCAATCTCCGGGCAATATACCTCTCTCTTATGCCGTTCAGTCCGTTCCGCTGCTTTTCTTTCTGCATACTCTCTCGCTCTAGCATGAGCATCCTGGAGTCGCTCCCGGTGAACAGACAACCAGTTGGTTTCCATACCTTCCTCAGACTCCCGTCCCAACAAAGCATCAACTGGAAGGTGCGGTTGTGTACCAAACAACATATAATACAGGGAGTATCCCGTGGAGGAGTGGGGCGTCACGTTATAAGCATACACTAATTCCGGCAAGTGTTCAGGCCATCTCTTCTTCTTGTCGGAGGGTAGCGAGCGCAACAGGTCATGTAGAGTGCGGTTAAACCACTCACAGTGGGGATTCCCTTGCGGATGTATGGGGTTGTCCTCGACTTTCGCACCCCATACAACCCGCAAAGTTCCGCAATGACTGCGCTCTCAAAGTTTCTCCCCTGGTCGGAGTGCAGTCTCTGCGGCACCCTGTACTTGAGAAACCACTCTTTCAGGAGCACCTTGGCGGTGGTATCTGCCTTCTGGTCACGTGTGGGGAACGCCTGACAAAACTTAGTGAAGACATCCGTCACCACCAGAACGTTTTCTCGACCATCAGAGGCAGGCTCCAGAGTGGTAAAATCAACAGCGACCACCTCCAGTGGTTGGGAAGCCAGAAAAGGGGTCCAGGAAACCCGAATCTTAGGCTGCGGCAACTTAGCAAG
>NW_015505228.1:1382737-1422198 GCF_001515645.1 Sinocyclocheilus grahami
GCGCTCTCAAAGTTTCTCCCCTGGTCGGAGTGCAGTCTCTGCGGCACCCTGTACTTGAGAAACCACTCTTTCAGGAGCACCTTGGCGGTGGTATCCGCCTTCTGGTCACGTGTGGGGAACGCCTGACAAAACTTAGTGAAGACATCCGTCACCACCAGAACGTTTTCTCGACCATCAGAGGCAGGCTCCAGAGTGGTAAAATCAACAGCAACCACTTCCAGTGCTTGGGAAGCCAGAAAAGGGGTCCAGGAAGCCCGAATCTTAGGCTGCGGCAACTTAGCAAGCACACAGCGATGACAATTCTTCCTGCCCAATAACACCTTGGCTTGAGCAAGCTCAGTGTTCTCTCAATTCCCTGGTGTCCCATTTGATCATGAACACTCCGCAGCACTGGCTCAACCAAGCAAATGGGAAGTAACAGCTGTTGACGCTCGCCTAGGAATACATCATCTACTACGCGATACAGTAATCCTTCATCTTCCTTGATCTTACCCCACTGTTTAAGCAATGACCGCACTTGTCAGGGCAGTCCCCTTCTCTCACGGGCTGAGGGCTTCTTTCGGCCACACCAAAACTGCTTCAGTAGTTTTAGGAAAGGATCCGCATCTTGAAAACGACAAAGCTCCTCCTTAGTCTACCCAGGTAACGTCAGAGTGTTTCCAAGGGCAGAGTCTGAGCTAACTTTCCCCTCGGTAAGCTCCCCTAGCGCTGGTTCCAACACTGTAAGGTCTGGGCCTATGGCTGTTCCCCAATGTAGCTCACTGTATTACAACGACCCGGTCGGTAGCAGATCTCAAAACTAAATGCAGCTAGTTGGGCCACCCACCGCTGCCCCACTGCTCCCAGCTTCGCCGTGTTAAGGTGACACAGCGGATTGCTGTCAGTGAGAACAGTGAACTGAGACCCCAGTAGATAGCCCCTGAACTTCTCTACTACAGCCCACTTTAGGGCCAGGAGTTCCAGTTTCATGCTGCTGTAGTTGCGGTCATTGCGTTCGGCACCTCTCAGCCTCCTACTTGCATAGGCAATTACTTTCCTCCTCACATACTGAAGCTGGTAAAGGACAGCACCCAGGCCCAAATTACTGGCATCTGTCTCCAACACGAATGGAAGGGAGAAGTCGGCATATCCCAGTACTGGAGCACAGGTCAGCTCCTTCTTGAGATGTTCAAATGCCTGCTGGCATTCAGATGTCCAAGAGCCTTGAAATAGCTTGTCACCTTGGGACCCACTGCCCTCTTTGGTGCACAAATTTACAATGTCGTGCAAAGGTCTGGCCACCTTGGAGAAACCCGCGATAAATCGACGGTAATAACTGCAAAATCCCAAAAAGGACCGCAGTTCCTTCACTGTGCTAGGCACTGGCCACTGCACTACTGCACTGACTTTGTCCGGGTCAGGACCTACCCCTTGGGCCGAAACTTGATGTCCTAGAAACCTTACCTCTGCTTGGAGAAAGTGGCATTTTTCCACGTTAATCTTTAACCCTGCTTCCCTCAGCCGGCAAAATACTGTTTCAAGTCTAGACAGGTGTGCCTCGAATGAACTCAAATAGACCAAAAGATCATCCAAGTAGACAAGAACCATCTGGAACACCAAATCCCCCATTACAGCCTGCATGAGTCTCTGAAATGTTGCCTGTGCGTTACAGAGACCGAACGGCATCCGCACATATTCATACAGTCCGAATGGCATGACAAAGGCGGTCTTATACTGATCTTTCTCGTGCATTGCTACTTGGTGATAGCCACTCACCAGATCTATGGTTGAAAACACTTGGGCATTACACAGTGCGTCTAGACTCTCGTCTATCCTCGGCAGGGGAAATGCATCGCGCTGGGTCTTCGAGTTCAGTTTCCGGTAGTCTACGCACAGCCGCAGACTTCCGTCAGTCTTCCTGACTAGGACCACCGGGGACGCATATGGGCTTGAGCTTTCCTTAATAACCCCCTTCTTCAGCAATCCAGTAATATGCTCCCTCACCTCCTCAAACTGGTTGGGAGGTATCCGTCTGTACGCTTGAGCGACAGGCACGTCATCGGTCACGGGAATCTCGTGTTTCACCCGATCAGTGTACCCAAGATCCTCGTCACACGCTGCGAACACATCCGCGTACTCCCTCAACAATGCTCGCAATTCTGCCTGCTGAACTGGAGTCCCACCCATTTGTACCCTGTCCAAGGGACACTGCAAGTCACCTTTGGTCTCCGTCATCGACCTCACGCTGACAGTGACTTCCTCATGATCTCTGGAAATCCGGCGGAATGCTACGTTACAGGCCCCCCTGTCCACCTGATAACCTCGGGAAAGTACCCCAAGCCTGGCTTTTGGTGGTAGCCACACATCTTGCAGTGCCAAATTCAGAACCCGTACAGGAAACACCCGTCTTTCAACCGACACCACCATGAGCACAAGAACCAAACCCCCTGGCAATGGCATTGCCCCAGGTTCAAGCATGATCACACCCTTAGTCATGGGCAGCTTCTTACTAACTCGAGCCTGAACCATGGCAACTGAGGCCGCCGGCACACGCGTTTTAAATCTTCCAACTATTCGAACTGTAGAGTTTGCTCCCATCAGGGCCTCGACATGCACCTTACTAAAAACATCCCGCCAATCTGAGTCTAGCGATCCTGCCAAGGCATTATCAAACTCGGCCATAATCAGCTGTTTGCAGCGCTGAGCAATATTCATGCCGAGTATGCCTGGCAGTGAATGATCAACTTCTCCATCTTTCTGGTCTCGGACTATCAAGAATCCGCAGCCAGGTATCGTTACTCCCATCACCTGAATATCCAACTCGACGTATCCCAAATATGGGAGGGGTAATTTATTAGCAGCTGTAATCCGCAACCAGTTTGAGGTGCTGTGCATATCTCTATCTTCCCCAAGTAAGTGCTCTCTAAAAAAACGTTCCGCCAATGTGCTCACATTGCTACCTGTGTCCAAAAGACACTTGACACTTTTTCCCCCTATGCTGATCTCAACCTCAGGGCATTGGCCCACTGCCCGTTCCAAGAAACGCTCCTTAGTCAGTGAGCTGTTGCTTGAGCCATGGACACCCCCTCTCATTGCTCGGCTCTGCGCAATGGAGGGACCCTGTTTTCCGGCTCCATTATTTCTCCAGAGGCCGACACCTGACCTTCCTGATTAAGCCGCACCGTACACTGGCGGGCTATATGTCCCGCAGCTTCACACCTCAAGCAAATTGGCTGACCGTCCCGCGTATATCTGGGCCTAACCGTAGCCCTTTGGGGCCTTTCCAAACTTGAACTGACTCTTTGAGCGGTGAGGTTGCGGACCGCGTTTGTTAGCTCTCTGATCGCTTTCCCTTGTTGAACGACTGCCTTCACCACCTCCTGCAAGACAGCATTCAGGTCTCCCGAAGACGATGCACCCACATTCTGGGACCTTGTACCCTCTTCAACACCCAGACCCATCAAGTAACGACTTCTAGCAATACTCGCACCACGGGGACGATCTTCTGCACACCATAACAGAGCTTCCTCTCTGACCTCAAATAGTGTCACACGAGGTCGATCCCGCACTATCTTGCGCAATTCCCGACGGAGTATGGAATCCCTTACTCCTTCCACAAACTGATCCCTTAGTGCTACCTGCACATCCTGCACTGCATTAGGCGACTGCTGGAGGGCCGCGTTTAACATTGTCGACAAGGAGTGCGAATACTCTCTGAGATCTTCCCCCTCTAACTGTTTCCTTGCATAAAAGGCATGTAAAAGCTGAGGGGTTGTACGCTTCTCACGGAATGCAGCCCTCAAATATGCAAACAACTCCCGCGGTTGTGCATCCTCCCCCCCCATACACAGTTTAACCTCATCCAGAGCCGATCCCGTCAAGTGTGACAAAATAAAGTCTACTTGATCCTCTTCACTCAGTCCCCTTACACGAATAACTCATTCGAGTTCCTCAATAAACTCATCTACAGTCTGGCAATCTTTACTAGCGTCACCACAGTAAGGAACAATTTGCTTTTCCCTGGGAATATAGACATAAGACCTGGTATTACCAGTGCTCAGCCCAGCAAGTGTTGACATCACCTGATCGTGTCTCCTCCCCAGCTCCTGTATTTGTGACCGGAGTTGTAAGAACACTCCCTCATCATCGTCAGCGCCAGCCCATGGGCAATCCTCCCCCCCAGGTGGCTCCCTCCTTAGAAACGTCCGCCTCCATTACCCTATGCCTCAGGTATAAAGGGTCTCAGTCTCTGTAGAGTTTACACAAAACAAAGTCCAATGCCACTCCCTCTTTCCAACTGGTCCTGGCACCCTGGCTGCTTGTTTTCCTGCAGTCCTTCCCGCCTCTGGGCACGGCTCTCTCTCTTCAGTGGAAGCTGACAAGTGACCCTCCTTCCACCACTACCGTTGTCTATCTCCCCACGCAGACTAACAGTTAATATTTGACTCATGGAAAGAAAAAAAACACTCCCCCTAAGAGGAAACCTTACAGAAGGAATGAACCCCACTCCTGGTACCAAAAAGATGTGGCCGTGTGAATGTGTAAACTCTTAAAGAAACTCAAACACTGCCAAGTATCTAAACTAGTGGTTCTCTATTTCCGACCGCATATGCAGAAGACGCGGCATTAATACTCAAGGTTTTCCATGAAGGGGAGTTGTGCCGATGAAATGTATACAGTGAAGAATAAACACAACCAAAAGCACGCTTCCCCAAAGGTATAAAGAAACAAACCAAAAATATAAGCACTTCAAATAGTGCTCACAGTTACCGAAATAACTTCAGGCCAGTTTCGCCAATTCCCCTTTTTTCCCTTTACCAAGATAGCCCCACAGTAACAAAAAAAGTAAAATAAATAAATAAATTAAACACAGTACAAATAAATTGGTGTGAGCACTTAACCCCCTGGATAAACAACGGTAGTGGCTTATAATGCTTTCTAAAGGAAGAACAAACATAGAATATAATCAAATATACATTCTCATCAGCCACTTATAACTTTTGACTAAATAAATTCAAGTAAATCCATTTTACACTCTGTACATCTCTATTAATATTGTTATTACTATCTTCTTCTCCAAGAACAGATCATTAATTAACTCAAATTGACATTGACATCAAAACAGTAAACAACTAGTGACCATTTTCTCTGAGTATACAGATACATTTCCCAAACCCGGATGAAATCAATATTACTCACTCTGTGGCGTGCTGCGTCACATTAGAAATTCACCCAGCTGTCACCTCACATGCACCTTCACGTGCCTTCGTTCTCCCCTCTAGTATTATTTTATTAAAGGAGAAAGAAGTTTGGTTTACTTTCCCTTCCACTTCACAACATAAATGGCATGTCCTGAACTCAACGTTCACATTAAATGTCACTCACGCTCGATTTCCGCAGCCTGCACGATTCCTCTACGCAGATATTTCTCTTAATACGAAATCTGTGTGATCGCAGACTGCTCCAAACTGCTCAGCGACCAGACCAACACCCAACCGAGGAATTCCCATTTTTTCCCTGTCCAAACAACAGACGGTGTTGGCTTCCAGTCCACGCACTTCAACTCACTCGTGTCCGGGATGCCTCAATCATAAAAACCGTTCCCCCGAAATAAAACACTCTCTTTCTTTTCATTTTTCTCACTGTGCTGCTCAGATGCACGGGAGTGCCCCCTAATGACGGATAGGCATGACCGCTGGCAATTCTTATGATGATTACTCTTTGACAAATGCAGACATGGTTTTATGTTTACGCGGCGCGATGCAAGCAATGCATAAAAAGACAGTATAAGTCACCGCATAAACACATTTCATTACACCAAATACACAAAATAATGTGTCATCATATGACCCCATTAAACCTTTTATATGTTAGGTCCATACAAAAAAATAGGGTTGTCCATGTTTCAGAATTTGTTGTGGGTGTATATGAGTGTGAGATTTCCCGGCCTGAAATTTTCCCCCAGTCCGCCCCTCGTGGAAATTAATGGCTCAGACATGCGGTTTCATTTACTACACATAGGCCTACTGAGGCTTGTGGTGTTTGCAGCCTCTGCTGCCTCAATATATGAGTACATGAACACATAAACATAATCTCTAGAACTGCTCTGAGTCACTTATTGAGCATTTTACTTATTTTGAGAAAACTATCATCCTATCATATACAAAGAGACACCAATGTTTCAGGAGTTTAGTTCCCAGAATAGGACACATGCTTATTAGATAACCGTATTTGAGTTGATGTAGCCTATATGCTTTTATTTATTATTATTTTTTGATTAACAATTTTTTTTTCCAAACCATTATTAGATGCAGTGTTTCCTGTAGTTATGCAAATATTTTGGTTTCAAAAACAGTATCAGTAAACTATTTCTTATGATTTTAAATCTGCATTGAACTTCAGATCAATCTCAAAGTAAAATGCGGTACTAAAGTCTGATTTTGTGGTGGATGTGTTCAAATGTGATCATCTTAATTCAAGTGATGAAGGATTTTGAAAGTCTGACAGTGTTGAGCACTACTGTAAGGTTAAACCCTGCATGGTGTAAATGTTTGAAAATGATTAACAGTTGCAAATAAACATTCATTAGAAATTTAGAAAAGTAATCAAAAGTAATCAGTTACATTACTTTAATAACGTAATTGAAAAAGTTACACTACTATTACATTTTAAATTGGGTAACTTCCAAAGTAACCTTCCCAACACTGATTATATCCATATTCTCATGTAAAATAACTAGTGTTGATTTTTTTTGTTTTATCTTTTATTTAATTAGATCAGGCACCTGTCACATCCAGCACGGCACATACACATTTGCTTGCGTCCTTTCTTTCTCCTTTGAGGAGTGAAGCCGTCGGTCTAAGCAAGGTACTTTTATTTTGACACCTACAAGAAAGGCTCTTCTCCTAACGCCATGTTGAACAGCACATGCTGATATCATTATCGCATAGATTGTATTGCATGTCTAAGTCTCTCAGTGAGTATATCATTCTGTAAACAAGCTGCTTGGCTTCATATCCGCGTGTTCTGCATTCGTAAGCGCTTAGATTATCCTCATATGTTAGCAGTTAGCATGTGCGGTTGTGTCTGTGCACTCCGTGACGCTTTGGATAGATACTAACGTTAGCTGTTCAGATTACTCACTTGAAATGTGGGTGTTGTTATAAAATGTGTTGATTTGTCCTGTACCTCCGCGTGTGTAGTCATGGAAACAGACGCGTCGCTCCTCGGCGTTGAACTAGAGCAGAAACAGCAAGAAGAGCTGTATCAACAACTTTTGCTGCAGGTAACCGCTTTGACACAACTCAGCTAAAATGATATATGTTATGTAAGTATTATATGGGAAATTATAGTAAGTGTTATAGGAAATACTGTATACTGTATTTTCGAAGCAGTGCAATAATACCTATTACACTTTAAAAGTCGAGCGTCACAGTAAACGTTTCATTTCTTGTGCAACAAAAAAATGCACATTTAAAGGGAAAGTTCACTCGAAAATGAAAATGCTCGTCTTTTACTAAACACAAAAGTCGGTTAGGAGGTTAGAGTTTAGGGACTGACAGACTCAGTCACATTGAGTTTTTTTTTTGTGTGTGTGGAAATGAATTAAAATACATTATGCCTGAGATTGTCAGTCACTGACTTTCTCAGGCCTAACCATTTTCACCAAGAAATTAGATTATTCGTTTTTTTTATCCAACCTTACAGACCATGGGAAAAGTGCAAAGCGAAAGTCCCCCTTCCAAAGTCATCCGTCCACAACCAGGTTAGTCTGATATTTTACAAAAATTTTCTTAGGACTGGTCAGGACCATTATATTTTGAGACCTGTCTGAATTTATCCTCTTTATGCCAGGCATGTGCGTGAAGACCTCCTCAATGTCAGACAAAAAGAAGGTCTTTCTGAATATCTGTCAGTCACAGGCGGTGCCGCCCCCTCCTCATCTGTCCCAGGAAGCACTCGTGGAACTACTGGAGTCAGAGGACCCGACGAGTTACAGAGTGCCCATGAGTCTCGGCGAGCCACATACAGAAGTGGACAACAGTGAGAGACATTCACGTTTTCAAATTTACTCCATTCTCCTTTTATTATCATTTCCATAATCCAAACTGAAATGTATTGTTTTAATGCAAGGCGGAGTCTAATCTGGTTGACACCAACCATATACAGTAATGAATATAATCATAAGGACACAAACCATATAATGACTTTCATATATGTGACCCAAAACCAGTCATAAGGGTCAAATTTTTTTAAATTGAGATTTATGTATCATCTGAAATAAATAAGATTTCCATTGATGTCTGGTTTGTTAGGATAGGACAGTATTTGGCCGAGATACAACTATTTGCAAATCTGCAATCTGCAATCTGAGGGTGCAAAAAAATCAAAATATTGAGAAAATCACTTTTAAAGTTGTCCAAATGAAGTTCTAAGCAATGCATATTACTAATCAAAAATTAAGTTTTGAGATATGTACGGTATGGTTTTGGCTATTGCTACAAATATACCTGTGCTACTCATGACTGGTTTTGTGGTCCAGGGTCACATATGATAAGGAAGTATCAAATTCAAATATTCTTGAAGTGCATTTAAGATATTATGTTTGCCAGGCTCACAAGGCTGTACTGTGTATGATGTCGTGATCAACGATGAGTTCTTCCAGAAATGTCAGGTGTGTGTCTTATATTTGAATGTACGCACTGAAAGTACCTCGGAAATATGTGACTGCATTCATGTCTATCACTGTGACTGTTTGTACCCAACAGAAAGATACCCTGTTCCAGCAGTTTCTTATTGCAGTTTCTTTGGAGGGACTGGAAAACAAGTACAACCTTGAGTTGAGCAGAGGTCAGACTAAATACAGCAACTAACTTTTCCATTAAGGGGCCATATTTGCTGCCTGGAATTAATTTCCAGGGGCTTTTTTTTCTTTTTCTTTTGTGAGGGCGATTTTTTTAAATTACATTAAAGGGGTCATATGATGCTGCTAAAAAGAACATTATTTTGTGTATTTGGTGTAATGAAATGTGTTTATGCGGTTTAAAGAAAAAAAAACACATTATTTTCCACATACTGTACATTATTGTTTCTCCTGCAGTGGTAAATCCTTTAAATGTAAACGTACTTACAGTCAGAACTGCCGGCATTGTAGTCTAACGTTACTCTCCCAGGATCAGTAAACAGTCGTCCATAAAATGTGCTGCACACATCTGGATATTTGGGTTAAACTGTTCTGAAACAGTGTTGTAAATACAACTTAACCACTGATTTGTAGTCGTGTCCTCTTTTGGAAGACCAAACAAAGTAGTTTCGCTTTCACAACGAAAAACACAGCGGCCTAGCGTGAGGGGAAGCCCCGGCTTAGTGTGCGCTGAGGCCGGGATAGAGTGAGCTAGAGTTAGCTGAGGCGGCGGGGTCGAGAACGGCACGCCTGGCAGATGCGACGAATGAGCGGCAACCACATGTGACGACCCCGGGCTGGACTCCGCTTTGTCCACGGTGAAAGTTGATGTATTCCCTCAGCGACCAGCACAGATCAGCTCCAGGCATGACGAAGCGGATATCGTCCTCTTTTGGAAGACCAAACAAAGTAGTTTCGCTTTCACAACGAAGCACACAGCGTCTTCATGACATGGCTGCAGCATCAAAACTACAGTGAGAATAAAAGTTACGCCTTCTTTCTTTGTGTGAACATTTGGGCGGCATAGTGAGGTAGATATGTGGGGGCGTGTTAGAACGAGCCATTTTAGGTAGGTGTGGCTGACTCTGAAATTTTATAAAGAATATCTCTTTGGATTTGAGACTTTAGTCTTTGCAACTTTACAGATCTTCTTTATGCACCAAGAGCTTGTAACACTCCAAAGAGAAAGGAACAATTTAAATTGCATCATATGACCCCTTTAAATGTATCTGTGTGTTTTGTCAATGTGTGATATGTCAGCTACTTAAATTTAACCAGTTACTTCAATCATCACAATACTATAGACTGTTACCAATTACATCAACAAAAACCATCTTTACACTGCATCTTTACACAAATGCAGCTTCTGTTGGAACAGAAGCTGCATTTGACATGGCATTTATCTACACAGACTGCTCATGTATGTATTTACACAAAAATTGCAATGAAAATAGCTTATAAATAAAAAAACAGGGTGAAGCTGCAATATCATGGCATGCATGAAGTCATTGTTGTTACTTATTGCTCTTGTTATTACAATAATGATCATTAATGTCGATTAATAAAAAGGTTTTTTTTGGGGGGGGTAGCATGTCATATTCTGGCTACAGACAAAAACTAAGAAATGTTAATGAATTTATGTCATTTTACAGATTAGAAAATCGAAACGTCACATTGGTTTGTTTCAGTAGCATGAAAAACAAAATGGTTAGTCAAACTGGGAATAAATTAAATAAAGTGAGATATGCATTTTTGCTGTCTACACTGCAAAATACATCTTATGATGAGAGAATTCAGCATTCAGTGAGTGTGTGCACTGAAAAACTCAAAAACACTTCTGATTGGACATTGCATTCATAAGCATCAGCAGAAACATGGGTGATTGGTTATAATGCTCAACGCTGCAAAACATGCATATAAAGAAATCTTACGCAACATGAGCAAATCCACTGTAAATGTAATGACACATTTGATTTCACTTTTCACTTTAATTGTGTCAGCCGTAATAAGTCTAGCTTAATTGTGTAGGGACATTTTTTCCCCCCCTTATCTGGAATTTGGGGGAGCAAAGCCACCGTTAATTTCCGATCATACTCTGCATGTGTCTAGTTCAGAAAATGCCTCTTCATGCCATGTCCATTGATCCTATCATTTCCTTTTTCTTTTTTTTTCAGATGTTAAAATTTTGAAGAACAGGAAGTTCATGGGCTCCATAGCAGAACAAAATATTCGTGCCAAGAGCAAGCCTATTATCCAGGAAATTGACTCAAAGTGAGTTCTTCTTCAAAATGAGTCTTATTGGGGTGGTGCTCAATCAGGTTGTGAGAACGAAAATAAATAATACTTAAGAAGCCTACTAATGTACTGGAATCAGCCGTTTGTTTCAGAAAATTCAGATGTTGTTCAGAATAGAACTACATGGTAACATCATAAACTATAAAATTACAGTAAAACAGTGATTAAAACAACTTTACTGTTAACAATTTGTTTTGACTCTAACAAAAGGTTTTGTAAAAAGCACATACCGCTCATGGGACAGCAGAAATACAGCGGCTACCCTGTACACAAAGCAGTACTGCGTCTATAAATATCAAAGTATTGACAAGAAAATGGGATCTAAACTTTTCTGAAGACAATCAGTTCCCTTCAAATGCATGTTAAACTTACAGCACATGAATTAATGGGGTTCACTAGTCTATCTATTTGAATTGAGAGTGAGAAAGCACAACTGGTATCTGTGCATAAATACTGCGGAAAATTAGTATTTGAGAATCGATATTTATTGAAAAATCTTAATATGAAAATAAACATAATTGGGTTATATTTAATAATACACGATTTTAGTGTATTTTATTGGTATTGAATTGGCCAAAATAGTGGCATTCTGCAAACAGCTCTGTCAATAGATAGTAAACATTTTGCTTTCAGATAAAGGATCCGCACTCGCTGTATCTTCTTAATGACTTGTAATTTATTTTAATTTTGCAACAGAGCAATTGACAATCAAACGTTTCGGCAACAAGCCTTCTTCAAGGAATCATTTTTATTAATTTCCAAAAAATATTTGTAAAGTGTGCTACAAAACCTCCATTAATTATAACAAAAAATGCAAACAGTGGTATGATTGAAGGTGACTTGCCTCTGAACGCAACAAGAAAAGACAACTAAAATGGGCTGACATCTCTGGATCAGTATTGCAAAGGAAGGAATTTTGCTCAAATTAGTATTTTGTTGCCATTTGCAGCCACCATGTTCATTTTCCCGCCATACTGCCATCTGTCCCTGGAAGTAAAATCAACACAGTGGATATATAATTGCTGGACTTTTTTCCACTTGGTGCTCTATCCGTTGTGCTAGGTTTTAAGCATCAACACAGATGTGTTTAGTTGAAATGGAGTGGAACATTTCCAAAACAGATATTCATTCCAGTACTGTAGATTAATCAACACATCATTACGGTCTTGCTGAGGAAATAACAGTTAGTCCTTCATGTGTTAAAAATACAAAGAATCAGAAAAGTGTGCCATTTCTTATTCATCTATTCACATGTATTCATTCATTATTAAATGTGTGTGACTGCCCCTTTAAGACTTCTGAACAGCAAAGTTTTCAGTTATAGCTTTCTTGCAACAGAAGGCCCTCTGGCAGTGTTCAAACAAGTTGGGTTATACAGCATTGTAACAAAATAAATAGTTGTTCATCATACTTGACACCTACTAGGTGTGCCTGAAGGAGGGGTGAGATTTCGATTCTTTACTTTGACGTTCATTGATGTATTAGTTATTCATCATTGTCTATTAGTGCGGAAGTGGTATATTTACAGTTGAAAAATTCAATTATGGATAATAATTATCTCATCGCAAGCCCCTTGTGTGTTTGATTCTTTAATATTTTGTCTAAAAATTGTGCTTTCAGCTACCAATAAGATTTTTATACTTACTGTTTAACACATTTTACTAAAGTGAAATAGTTTTCACAGAATGCTGCCAAATTTGTTCAAAAATCAATGACGCATTCTGTCTGGACCTGTTCCTAGTTATCAGTGACACTTTGTCTGTCTGTTACTGTGCATATGTGTCATGTGATTAGTGATTTGTCAGTGTGTGCGGTCCATCTGTGGCTCATTGCTCTTTTGTGCACCTGATCCCATTCTGATTGTTGACCTGCTGAGTAGCTATAACTGGAATTCCTCTAATCACTTTGTTCTCTGTGGACAGGGAATCTGACTCCTTGCCTTCATCAACCAAACGGTATGTTTATTTTAAGTTGTTTTTTTTTTAAATGCATTTGTAAATTGCTTGGTGTGTCCCTTTCGTGTTTTGCTGTCACTTATGTTTGACAACCCAGAGATGAGTGCAAAGACTTAGTTTTGCCCCATTTGTTATGCTCAGTGTGATATATACAATTGGTTATTGTGAGGCAGAACTTTACCTGCAACTTAATAATTTATGCCTTTATTGTGCTTCATTAACTCCAGTCCAGAGTTCAGTTTATTAGTGGAGCCCCCAAGTGGAAATGCAGAGCATCTGATCGCTGAGATCCTGCTTCCTGGAGTGGTGAGTAATGAAGGCCTGGTTTTGGACTACGTTCAACTACATGTTAACACAAAGTATGAGATTCGAGGCTTTGCCATCTTCTTCACTAGATATCTGCTTGCTCTCTTGTTCTGGATTTGGGAGAAGACAGACTAGTGCTGATTGCTCGATCTTCTCTTTTCCACTTGGATATTTTCTTTCCCCTTCTTATTGACCAAGAAAACAGTGTTGCCCAGTTCAACACAAACACACAGGTGAGTTCTTGTCAGGATAGCATTGCCCAATTTCAAGTCTTTTTGTATAGACTTTTCTTAACCGCTACACAATGACCACTCTTTGACCCATTATATTAGTGCTGGTGTGGATTTGCAGTATGTCTCATACAGTCTTTTCCTATTTTCTTTTCAGACGCTCACAGTGACCATGCCAGTATTGTCTTCATAAAAACTATTGCAAGGCTATTACTTCATAATAAACTTCATTTTGTATACAGAGTGTTATGCGTGTTGCTCAATAAGATTTAATCTGTAACTAATTATATAAAGGTTGAATATATAACCTAATTATATATGTTTTTTTACTCTACTTTCTGCCAGGGATTATTATAGAACTGTGTTCTTTAAACCGCAAAGAGAGAAGAAAGACTGTTATGTTAAGAGTTTGTTGAAGGACATTCTGGGCTCTGATGAGTGCAAAGGCTCAATGTTTGGTGTAGTCCCACAGGAAATACGATTTGCATATTTGGGGTTTTTCTTAATCAAGAACTTTGTTGGTGCTTTGATTAAAGCCCAATGCAATGTAAATAGAAGCAAACACTGCATTTTCTAGTGAAGTAACATGGGAAAAAGTTAGTATTCTTGAAGTATGGCTTGAAAGTCACAATCTAGAGAAACTCTATTTTTAAAAAGAGCTGGAGAACCACTGAACTGGCGTTGATTGGAATAAATGTCCACTATGTAATTGTGAGCAACCTAAACAAACTCTGGAAGGACTATGAACCAAATATTGATTCAAGAAATGACTGCCTAGTTCTAAATAAATAAATAAATGTTCTTCAATAAAACTGTGAGTAGAAAATGTGACTAGAAAATTCATGTTCACAGAAAGAAAATAAAGTGTCCATTGTAAAGACTCAAAGTTATTGTAATCTGCTGGTAAAAGATTTCCTTTTACAACAAAATAACTGAATCGTAATCTATTAAAGTCTGTTGTATTGCCATTCAGCCAAAGGCCAAGTAATTTCGCAACAAGGCAACAATTGTGCAAGCTGAACATGTTGCCTTTGACCTCACTGCATATATCAGCAACTTTTCCATCTACTGGAACTTCAATCAACTATCTGCAGGGTTAGTATTTTGGCTAATTATCTAAATTAAAAAAAGGTAGAAGGACAAACAAAACTTTCTTTTATATTCCTGACCAATACCTACAAGAAATGGGAGCCCATCCATTTACCTCTAAGTTGTCTTAGCCATTACCTTATTTTACATTGTGTCGAATAGAAAATATGTCTTCTGGGAAGAATTGTGTCTAAATCCCCTGTGTTATTTTTGTTCCCAACTGTCCCTTTGTTTTTTTTCCTATCTCTTTTTATATCCCTGTGTTTGTTGTGTGAGGTCATTCCCACTGTCTCCCCTAATCCCTCGTGGTGGTCATCTTTCTGTCCCAGGGTTCATTTCTAATCCATCCATGGTCCTATGCCGTAGCTGCTAACACCCTCCATCTGTCCCTGTCCTCATATAAAAACAAGCCATTGTCCCGCATTACAAAACTCTCATAATTCACGGGGACTGTCCTCTCATCCTTTGTGTGCCTGTTTATCATCCACTGTGAACCCATCCTACCATCACCAAAAGGTAAAAGTATTTTTTGTAACTTCTCAAACAATTGCATTTTTAGTCATATCTTTCCATCTGGAGAAAAGTAATTGAATTTTCAGTATTTTTCAGAAGGTCTGTTGATTTCAAGTTCTTGTGTGCAATTACAGTATAATAATGTTAGTTATCCATTATTGTGTTTTAGTGTCCTGTACCAGACGTGTGCTTATGTAGGACACAAAAATTGATGTAATTAAGTAACTAAAGGCATAACAGTATGTAGTTCGCCAATGATGGTCATAACCTGCATACATCTTCCTGGCATAATTGCCTGTAGTAGTCTGCACTGATTTGTGCAGCATTTGATTTAGTCTTAGACCAAATGGACTTACGAAACTATGAATAAAATTCACTTTCAGAGCAATAAAGATTCGTAACTCATATAATCTCCCCCTGCGTCCTTGGCTAAAATTAACCCGTCAGAATTCTGTGGTTAATGCCGCTATGACCTCCCATAACCTTACTCGCCTCTCAAATGCCCTCTCTGTCTTCCACTTTCTCATCCTGTTGTCTCTTGCGTCTATCCCTACTTGGGTTGATCCAGAGCAAGGGGCATCTTCTGTTTGTAATTTGATCCTTTTGTGCAGAAATGGCCAGACTCGTCCTCTTTAGATGCTGAGAATCTCATTAGCAAAGTAGCAGCAAGGTGAACTGTTGAAAGGAAGCTGGTTTTAGATGGGCACTGCATGTGCTTGCAAGCCTTTGTCCAGAGGCGGTAAAGTACAAGATGTGTGGTGACAGCTACATGCCTCATAAATTCTCTCTGGCGATGACACTGTAGTTATAAAATTGTTTCAAATAGCAGTTATGATATGGCACTGATGTGACTGATGAGGCAGAGGGAAAGGAATCTGACAGCGGAATGTTAATGACTGCAATTATATAGTATGACAGTCATTAACTGCAATTCCCGCAATCAAATCCATAAGATCCAGTTAGGGAGGTTAGCCAGGTTCACAGCAATTTGCTGCCTTGTCCACATAGCTGACAGTTGTGCAAAACAGAACTAGGTGCTACAGAACTAACATGTCTGAAACAGTAGTAATGGAAGAACCGAACGAAGAAAGTGTCAGAAATCGTATCTGACCCTGTCTTTGTCTGCGCATTCCCACCTGTTCCCACCCTATCAGTCTTCATATGAAGCATTCAATCAGATGTCAGCACTTTGGGACAATGGAACAATTTAGATCTGATGCTACTTTGGCTTTGTCACTGTCTCCTGCTCACTCATCCTCTTTTCTAAAGCTATTACGAAATGTTAAGCTATTTTTCCATGTACTGTCTGTCTCACTCTCGCTTTCTCTTCCTCCTTCTCTCATCCAGTTTCACCATGTCTGATGTAGAGGAGGAATATGAGTGAGTAATGTTTTTTTTTTTTCTATCATTACTGATTATCGGTCTAATAAAGCATTACATTTACTGTGATTTTTACTCATTCCTTTTCTTTTCCTAAATGGCCTCATAGTGAACAAGCAGAGGGTGAGTAGAATTGTTCTGTTTTTTGTTTTCCCTCTAAAACTTTAGCTTTAGTGATTATCAGTAAATCCTTGGCATAATGTGTACCCAGAGGCCAGTTATAGATGTCTCTCGAGGCCTTCCTGAGCTTCAGTTGGTTTCACGGAGCTATGCATGAGTCTGATTGGGTGCTTAGGCTTTTCACAATGCCTTTTCCTGGAAGGGTTATTATTACAGACTGATCTGATCTCATGCTGCTGTTGGCGTACATCCCTAACAAATGGTGTACACTTACATAATCCTTTGCACACACTTATTTATATACATACTCATATTCTCTCCTGATTGTCCTCACGTGCTCTCTTGATATTCACTTATGTTTTCCTTTTCCTCCGTCATCTTGTCATTGTGGTTTGTTTATTTGTGAGAAGCAGAGGAGGAGGAGGCTGCAGAGGATGCAGGAGCAGGTAAAATAATACCTCATCAAGAGTTCAAAACAAAGTCTCTTGAAAGTCAATTAGAAAATAATAGGCCATACAAAATTAAATATTACAAAATATGAGATAGTATGTAATGCAGAAAGTGACACCAGCCGAAATAGTGTGAAAGTGAGGCAGCAGCTGTAAAATTCAGCACAAAGTCACATGACTGGGAGTAGAGCTTCAATCACAAGCTGAATGGCTCATCACACTGTTTTGGGATTATTTCCACTGATTATGTTCATAACTGTATGTACATTAATACGTTACATGTGAATCAAAATTAACTAGATGTAATCTGTAAAATTAAAGGAACACTCCACTATTTTTGAAAATAGGCTCATAAATTTTTCCTAATTTTCTACACTTTGGTCATTTTTGAGCGAGATGCTAACGGTCTAATCAGATTCAATGATCTATGCTAAGCTGCAGCTAAAAGTGCTACCGCCAGACCCGGAGATCGGCTGAATGGATTCGGATGGAAAACTCAACTGTTTAAATCTAGGGGAGCTGGAAAATTAGCCTATTTTCAAAAATAGTGGAGTGTTCCTTTAAAGCTGCACCTCTGTTTCTGCAGCCATCATTTGTGATGTACTGAAAATGTATGGTCCAAAAAGGCACATACAAAAATAGGCAATAATTCTCTAGTTCATATTTTCAGATGAAGGTAAATGTATCTTTCTTGATGTTCATGACAGACAAAGTACTTGAGGACTTGTAATGCATAATAGAAAGAAATAGAAATAAAAGAGATAATAGAAATAAAAGAGAAGTGGATTGCTGAAGTAATCAGCTGCACTGTAATGATTGGCAAAATTTAAACTTTCCACAAAATTTTTGAGTAATGTAATAATGTTAATAAAATTGATAACAACATTTGATTTAGTTTTAATAATAGTATGGTAATAAAAACATAGTAAATTAGTATATTGATGTAAAAAAAAGTCAAAATCCACATTCGATCAAAAATCCACATTCGATCAAAACATATTTTATCCAAGAAGACATGCAGAAACGGAGCAAGAGGAAGGCAAATAAGGACAGATAAGGATTACTGAGGACTGAATGCCAAGATTCTCTGTATCTGTTAAAGATATTGATATGTTTGATTTGTTTTCATGTTTATTTGTTGAATCTATATTACAGAACAGCAGGAGTATACAGAATATCAAGGTACTTGATACAAAGACATGCACCACCAGAATGGCATGTAAAATATAAACCTTAGGGAAGATTGTGCATGTAACATGCATTTTTAGTATTGTGTGTAAGGGCTGTGTTATATTTAATAAATCACGTAGTCGGTAATCTGAAATATAACTCTTCATTTTAGACATGTGTAATGCAAATAAATGTTGTGTTTTTGTAAACATTTGGCTGCACACTGTGGAACACATTGCATTTTTTTTTTTCTAATGAAATGAGCGCGAGAGTATGGTGCATGCCCAGTCACACAATAAGAAATTGGATTGCAGATTTGCATTATGTCTGAACAGTATTTTTTTCACGCATCGTTATTATTTGTCAAATGTCTGCTTATCTACTAATTTTTTGACCATGTTATTTCCACGTCGCCCATTGTTCTCTGTTGCTAATATGTTCTTGCATTTTTTCATCAGAGGAGACTCAGGAAGAAGGTGAGGGATTTTAGTTGAAAATATTTACTTTGACTCTTTTCTTTATTAGTGGGAAGAGTCTCTAAATATTTGATCAAATTCAACTTTTGTGGCTCTTTTGTGTTACTCTTCAGACTGACATGTTTTTTCCCAACCCAAAATGTTATATTAACTGTAATAAATCACTGAAGAGTTCTTAAAGGAACCCAGTGACAGCTGTGTCCTTTAGTCTTGTGTTGCATCAGAGGGACCAGCTTTATTTAAAAGAATTTCCAGATATTTATAAAATGGGAAAATGTCAAAAGGAGGCAGAAAAACATATTTCATACAACCAGTGTAATTCAGTATGACGCCCCACAAAAGTCAGCAGGACTAGTGGACTATTGTACAGTTGTGTGTAAATAGGAAGGGCTTTGACTACGTTTGAAAAGAACTTCCTTGTTTCTTTTTTCCCTGTTCGTTGCACCCTTTTGCAGAGGAGGAAAGACCCCGGCCCAAGTAAGTGTTCAGACTCTTCACAAGCATGCTTTGTATTTTCCTAATGTCTTCTTGCACTCATTCCCCTCAATCTCATGCTAATTCCCCTTTCTCACGCAGGCCTATGGTTCCACAACTTGCCCCTCCAAAGATTCCAGAGGGTGAGCGGGTTGATTTCGATGTAAGTACCAATTCACTGCAGTATTTCAGTCCAGTTCAGTTCATCTGTTTAAAATGAACTGGAAAAAGCTGTTTAGACTTTATGAAAATCTATATAATTTCCTCTCTCAGGATATTCACAGAAAAAGGATGGAGAAGGACTTTCTGGAGTTGCAGACTTTAATTGATGTCCACTTTGAGCAAAGGAAGAAAGAGGAGGAAGAACTGATCGGTCTGAAGGAGAGAATTGTAATTCCTGATCTTGATCATCTCAGTTTTTTCAAAAAACTTTCTACACTCTATTTTCTCTTTGCTTTGCACTAATTGTCGGCCATTCGGTCCTCAGGAGCGGCGGCGGTCAGAAAGAGCAGAGCAGCAGCGTGTTAGAGCGGAGAAAGAAAGAGACCGACAGACGAGGATTGCGGTAAATCAGAAATGAAACGTAAAATGCTCTCTAAGTCGTATGTGGAATTTAATACAAGATAAAATCGATGTAAAATGTATTATCTACGCTCTCTCATCAGGAAGAGCGTCAGAGGAAAGAGGATGAGGAGGCTAAGAAGAGAGCAGAAGACGAGGCCAAGAAGAAGAAGGTTTTGTCCAATATGGGGGCAAACTTTGGTGGCTTCTTAGCCAAGGTAAGTTACTGTTGTGTACATGTTTCTTACCATACGTACATTAATAATGCTTGTACAGCGCATATGCATTTTTGTGTTGTAGGCAGAGCAGAAACGGGGGAAGCGTCTTACGGGACGAGAGATCAAGAGAAAGACTCTTTCAGAGAGGCGCTCTCCTCTTGGCATCGAAAATCTGCGAGAAGATGGGTTGAGGTAATCCAAATACAGTCATATGTTTATCGTTATTCAAGATGTGCACAGGATGTTTCATTTTACATTGAAAAGTGTGTTCCTTTTTAGACTCATTTTTCCCCCCATGCTCCATGACTAGGTGTCTATTCAAACAGTTTTGCATCATATCTGTTCCTTACTCTCACAAAACAGGCAACGAGCTCAGGAGATGTGGAACTGGGTTTACCAGCTGGAGTCAGAGAAGTTTGACCTCTTGGATCAAATGAAGAGACAGAAGTATGAGGTGTGGTGATTTGAGTCACCGAGAGAGAATCTAGGTGTAGGCATCTAATGAAGGATTATACAGTATTAAATCTGTCTGTGTTTGTGTTGGCGAATACTAATCTGTGCTCGGTTGAATTAGAGGAAAACAGAAAAAGTGAAAGTGCCAAATTTATTTATCTGTACATTGCTTCCTTCTCAACAGATTGTTGTTCTGCTGAACAGGATTTCTCATGCTCAAAAGTTGTAAGTCACATTAAGTTACTTAGCAGATTGTTTTTTTTTATCAGATTTTTTATCACTTGGATGCATTCACTTGCCAACTTTGTAAATGGTTATCAAGAAACACTGTGAATCATACACTAAATGACTGAGGAACACACACACGCGCGCACACAGACACAGACATTCAAGTCCAAACACAACTCACTCAGAAAAATTCACCTCATTGCAAGAAGTCAAATGAAAACAATATGAGTTCATATGATTGAAATGAGCTCATATGTTTGACATTCTCAGACTGGATAAAATCATAGTGTGAGGCTAAACAATCGGAGTCATCACAGACTACGCCAGGGCCGGCGCCAAGGTGGAGCATTCATGGGCCTTGCCCTCCCCTCTCCTCCCCTTCTTGCAGAACTCAATTTTAAAAGCAAAAGCTAAAAAAAAAATGTGTGCATACAACTGTGACATCTGAAAGCTGTAAAAACTGACTGCTCAAATTCTGTGGTCTGGCTCTGACTTTTGGCAACTAGTATCGACTCCACAAGACTGCAAATCAGAGCAAAAAGCTAGGAAAAAATTGTATAGTGTGTTTCAAACTTAAAGGGATAGTCCACCCAAAAATGTATATTCTGTCATCTGTAACTCACCCTTATTTTGTCCAGTAAGCCTGTATGCATTTATTTAATTTTTTTCTGCTGAACACAAAAGAAGAGATTTTGAAGAATATTGATAACTAAACAGTTTTGGTTCCTGTTGACTTCCATTGTATTTGTGCATACATTCAAAGTCAATAGGAACGGAAACTGTTTTGTCACCAACGTACCATCTTTTATGTTTCACAGAAGAAAGAAATCATGTAGGTTTTGGAGTTAATGATGACAGAATTTTTTAATTTTGGATGAACCAACCCTTATTTCTTAAGCATTTTTCTTCAGTGAAAAAATATTTGCAAAAAGTTCATAGAAATCTGTCTCAGGTATGCTCATGTCTCACCTCTCTCTTTATCACAGCAAAAAAGGCCATGGTAAAGGAAAGGTTGGAGGTCGCTGGAAATAAGAAATTGGGAAAATAATGAAAAGACACCATGGATGCTTTTACTTTTGAGTCTTCTGACAATTTCACAGCCTCTGCAAAATAATTATATTTCTGAATGTTTTCAAAACTCTCAGATCTGATGTGGTTGGATTAGATGAGTCACTTCTGTATTATTTTCATTCGTAAGGCACTTTGGAAAAAAGTGTCTGCTAAATTAATAAATGTAAATGAAAAAGATCTGAATCATCATTTATTCTTTGCAAAAAATGCATCAGAAACTAATTTCCTCCTAAAGGGAAGAGGAATGTGTGTTGAGGAAATGAAAATAAGTTGTGTGTCAGACTGAAGTGGCTTTGACATAATTTAAAGTCTTCATTCATAGTGTTTAAAACATGGCCTGAGAATCCTGTTTTCATGATGCTGCACAAAAGTTGTGGTCTCCAGCTCACATGACTCGCCATTAATAGCACAAGTCATTTCCTTAAATGTGCTTTCCTACATGTCTTTTGGTCAGTTTTCATTAGGTTTGCTGAAGTAAAATGGGATGTTATCAAGGAACCCAAAAGTTGGAACTGTTATGTACATTAGACCTGAAGCCTCTTGTGGTGGAGTGACATAAAGAACAGTTTGTATGAGGGAGGATTTTGAGATGAGTGTTCAACTCTCATACAAAATGCCAGTATGCTGTAGCTCCCAGCAAATATTTGTGATAAAATTACAAGTATAATTGTCAAAAGGTGTGTACTGCAATTGTTAAGGCTTGCTGGGGGCAATCGACAGGCCCACATTAACACTATACTATGTCTTAACAGAAGGCTAGGCTATGATTTAACATACATTTTTCACATTATTTCCTCCAGTTGTCTACATTTATATAAAATTATATATTTTCTAAATGTAATTAAATTGGTCACACTTCATATTAAGTTTTTAGTAAAGTACAATGTACTTATTGTGTTCATGTTGTATTACAAAACACTTTTACTGCTATACTGAGGTGGGTTAAGGTAAAGGTTATTAAGGTAATGATACACGGGGCAACTTTTGAGCAATGTTGCGTGGGCACTTTCCCATTGAGAATGGGTAATACATGTCTATCTGGATACTTTAGATTGGTCATGGGCCCTGTGTAACAGGGTAACATCATTGCTCAAAAAATTGCCCCATGTATCATCACCTTTAAGGTCAGTGACAGGTTTTGTGGTTAGGTGGGTGGGTTAAGGGAAAGGGGTAGTGTCAGCAGTGAAATTATAGGTGTAAGTATCCTACAGAAATTAATTACAGATATAATTACATGCAGGTATTTAAAATATAAGTAATGTAATGTTCGTATATGTACAGTGCATTTTATCAAATGATTTAAAAGTTAGTACATAGTTGTTAAGCACACTTAATAGAAAACTGGTACATTATACATAGCCTATATGTATATGTATACATAGCCTATATATATATAGTCTGCGCCTTAATAAACTGCTCTAACAGAGGGGTAGCACATCCTGACAAGCTCAATACGGCCATCAGGATGCGCTACCACCTTAAACATTGAGGTCAAATTCATAAATAATGTGGGGAATTATTGACAACAGAATGTCAGGAGGCCAGTTTAATGCCTCATCTGAAGAATGCTCCTTTTCACAGTCTGAAGTCCACGTCATTATATTAGGTCTTTTGCACCCATTGAAGCCAGGGAATGTATTTATTAGAATTACTGACATTAGTTATTGTTGATCTGCAACCACCATCTGGTGGCCGTCAGCGCATGTTTGTTCATAATAAATTAGTAGACTAGCACAACTTCATGTTAACACTACACCTCCTGCTGGTAAGTCTTTATCTACAATGTTCTTGCCGTGTGACCAAACATGTTAAAGGGGTTATATGCAGAAAGGAAAATTTGAAATCGCATCATATGACCCCTTTAATGTATACAAGCTACCTGAAGAGCCTTTGAGAAACCGATTTTTAAATCATGATGCTAGCTCTCAAAGCGGCAGTGTTGTAGCATGACAGTCACAAATTCGCTAGATGTCATATAGATTAACACTGTTAAGAATATTTTTTGTGAGTATTAATCTAAAACCAAAACTTATTCTAAAGATATATTATGTGTTAATATCTAAAACATTGGATGCCGTCTTGGTCATTTGCTATCATTTTTGCTATCTTTGCAATGCACCGACTTGCATCTCGGCTTGTGTTAATCTGTGTTGTAGTTTTTAATCAATTCATATTGAACCAGTTAATTTACTTTTTATTTAAAATGCCGTCTCTCTATCTGTCCAACCTTCCCTAAGCTCTCCCTTTCGCTCTGTTTAATTTTTTTGTGTCCTTTCTGGTCTCCTTCATCTTCTCCACACTTCCGCCCTTCACCGGCTCTAATTCCCTGCTCACATTTTTTGGGTTTTTACCCCCAACAGTTTTATAACTATTGTATGTCTATTTGTGACCCTGGACCACAAAAGCAGTCATAAGGGTGAGTTTTTTAAAAATTGAGATGTATAGCTACATCGTCTGAAAGCTGAATACATAAGCTTTCCATTGATGTATGGTTTGTTAGGATAGGACAATATTTGGCAGAGATACAACTATTTGAAAATCTGGAATCTGAGGGAGCAAAATATTGAGAAAATCGCCTTTAAAGTTGTCCAAATGAAGTTTTAAGCAATGCATATTCTAATCAAAAATTAAGTTTTGATATATTTACAGTAGGAAATTTACTAAATATCTTAATGGAACATGATCTTTACTTAATATCCTAATGATTTTTGGCATAAAAGAAAAATCAATAAATGTTGTTTGGCTATTGCTACAAATATACCCGTGCTACTCATGACTGGTTTTGTGGTCCAGGGTCACATTTGTAGCCTATATGAAATAAAAACACATCTTAAAATCTGTGATTATGTATCCAGTTGTTGTGTTTATAGTCATCTTGGTTCACAGAAAAACGACGAGGCAAATCAGAACAGTTATGGACAGATACATACATACAACACTTTCAAACAAAACACACACACTTATCATCCACATCATACAAACACATTTAAATAAGAAACACAGTCCAGATGAACATAATATACATAATAACATTTATAAAAGTTACTCCTCCTTTGTTTCACAGTAAAGAAGGGTACAGGATGATGATCAATAATGTAACAGACAGAAAGTCCTCAGTGAAAGGACGGATACAATTTAAATGATGTTTTGCCAGATGTGGGAAAACTTTTAGTTGAGGGGCGGATAAGATATTTAGCGGATAGGTGCTTTAAGGGCAGCATCTACTTCCTCTTCAGGCTGAAGGGTATGCCACTGGGCCACAGGTCTTCTGGGATTGGCCAGCATGTCTGACCAGTGGCGCAGACCCACCCCACTAGCACCAAACCCAATCCAGCACTTCCCAATTGGATCATTGCTTCCCAGTTTATCATAGTCATAGACCGTGATCAATACCTGGATCTTCTACAAGAAGGCAGAGGAACAGAGAAAAATAGGTCAATATGCAATATCCACTTTCTTCTTTCTCATCAAACTTTTCAATTGTAAACACAGATGATTTTAGTAGACTGAAAAAAAATTGGATTTACTTTGAAACAGATATCAGAAACAGTCAAAATTCAAGATTTTGCTAGTAAAATTCACAAATAAGAAACAGAAAGTAACACTGAATTAAATGTAAAATTCTGAAGTGGAAAGACTAAAATATACTGCAATAACCTGTTTTATTTACAACTTTGAAAAATAATTGTTTACAGTGTAGTAACATTAGCACTTTAAACATACTATACAGTGAAAATGTCGCATTTTGATGCATTAAAGGACCAAAAATACAAATCTGTAAATGTATTAGATATGGCAAGTAGTCACGGAAATGTGTTTCAAACATGTTTACCTGAATCTGAGCGAAGGGGATTTCAAAGCTGAAGCTTTCATTGAAGTAGGGGTTCAGTGTGTTCTGCTTAACTGTCGTCTTCTTCTTCTTGATACGCTTTCCATTGTGTTGCAAAACCACTTTCACAAAAGGATCTAAGACAGAAAAGTAAAGAGAAAAGTAAGAAAGAGGCATTGTTATATGGATAAAGACAAGTAATGCAGCTTAGCACCACATTTCCACAGAAAAGCCAGGATAATAATAAAATTTAAAAAAATCTAATTATATTAAAATAAAGTCACATTTGATGTGTAGAGAATAATTTCATTTTAATATCAAGTACAACAGAAAGGAAATGTAACTTTAACAAGATAACGCTACCACACTAACCTGATAAACCACCCACGTCCATCTTCTTCAGGTTCTTGGCCTCCATGATACAGACGGTCAGTTTACCAGAGGTGGGCACATAGCGCAGGGAGATACAGACGTCTCCTAAATTTTCTTGCTGTTGGGGAGGAAGAGGAGAGTGTTTAGTTTAAAAGCATCAAAAAA
Organism: Sinocyclocheilus grahami; assembly: GCF_001515645.1. Lineage (NCBI taxonomy): Eukaryota > Metazoa > Chordata > Actinopteri > Cypriniformes > Cyprinidae > Sinocyclocheilus > Sinocyclocheilus grahami. The sequence continues at coordinate 1,408,754 of NW_015505228.1, forward strand.
CAGACTATGGCAGCTGATAACATTTTTTTAAACAGCCTGATGGAAAGCCTTACTTCCTCTTTCTCTCCTCCGACCAGGTCTTTCCATTCATGTATGGGCTGACCCAGGTCAATGCTGTTCATAGGAGTTTTGATCTCTCCAATTACATCATGTTTACCAAAGCGGTCAAAGTCAAACACCTGCAGGACCAGAGTCTGCCCTGCTAAATCATTAAAGGGGATCTAGAAACAGAAAAAAGGAAAGAAATCTTGTCGAATGCCTGTTTGAACAAAAAAAGGTATGTTGCACTTACTCTACTGTGAAATTAAGCAATTAAGTGTGACACATTTTCTTTAGGTTAATCCCCAAAAAATGCGTGTTTATAAAAACATAACTGCAATACCTTAAATAGGAATGTCTCGTTGAAAACAGGACACAGATTCTTGCGCTGGACCTTGGTTTCAAACTTTTTCTTCTTGTCTGGTAGCATATAAACTTTGACATAGGGGTCAGATGTTCCACCAATATCCATGGCAGGAAGGTCTTGGGCTTGCAAGACACCAACAATGAGCTGAAGGTTGTTGAAGAAAAGGTTGTGGGTCAGGTTTTCAAAATCAAGCAGCTAGTCACACATTCTTTTAGAATAGCACTTCTTGATTTGTGTAAAAAATTTATCATATCAACAATCAGAATGAATATAAAGAACATCTACTCTCAACCAACCTGATTGTCAGTGAAGTTATAGTCCAGAGTGTACTCCAACTTGCCATAATATTCTTTCTCTCCCTCGCCCTCTCCTTCTTTAGGTTGTTCCTAAGTATGGGCAGTATAAATTTAAAATACTTAAGCAATACTTTAAGCCAAACATTACCTCTTTTCTTTTTAATACTTAGATTAAAATGAATAATTTGACAGATCGAGGTCTGAAAGAGCTTTGTTCTCTCTGAACACTATGCTTTAAATTTTCAAACTCTCCTACCTCGCCTGCTTTTTCGTCTCCTTCCTTTTTCATCCTTCTTCGTCCTCCCTTCCTCTCTCTGACTTTTTTAGCTTTTTTCTTCCCTCCCAAACACTTCTTATAGATACAGAAAGCAAAGCAGCCAACCAGGGCAAGCACGACCACAACTATGGCACCAATAGCCCACATGGGCACTGTGCAGTGGAGAAAGAAATAAAGTTAGAGAGAAAAAAAACAATGATCATTTAATTTCTGTTAGTAAAAAAAAGACATAATTTCAACCAATTACACATTTTCTGCTAAATGAATAAGTAGATGGATAGGTGGTTGGAGGGCTGACAGAAAAAGACTTTGTAAAATTGGAACTTACTTCTGATCTTGGGGTCTGTTGATGGAACAGATAAAACATGAAGGATGTACATGGAAATGGAAAAAAATGGAGGAATTAATTGATCACACACACACACACACACACACAGGTTTACATTTGTGAAAAGTGGGGACATCCCATAGGCGTAATGGTTTTTATACTGTACAGACCGTATATTCTATTGCCCTTTACCAACCCCTAAACCTACCCCTTACAGGAGACTTTGTGCTATTTCAGATTTTCAATACACTCCATTCTGTGTGATTTATAAGCGTTTTGAAAAGTGGGGACATGGGGTAATGTCCTGAAAAGTCACCTTCTCCTTGTAATACCTATGTTATACCCTTGTCATTATACAAATTTATGTCCTCATTTGTCACAAAAACGCGTACACATACAGACAGTTTAATGGGAATGTGTGTTTTGTAATGATAACATGATGAAATATGAATGATTCCAGCTTGCAATAGACAGGCATTGGACAGATGTACATTTTGGCTAAAGCTGAAAATCAGGGTTCAAGTGAAAAGCAACATTGGAGAGCCGTTAAATTTTGGTTACTTAATACCATGACTAAACCAACAAAATATCAATGTGTAATGACACTATGCATTTAAAATTGTGTGGACGTTAAAGGGATAGTTCAGCCAAACATGAAAATTCTGTCATCATTTACTCACCCTCAAGTTGTTCCAAACCTGTATGAGTTTCTTTCTTCTGTTAAACACAAAAGAAGATATTTTGAAGAAGGTTGGTAACCAAACTCTTTCTGGTCCCCAGTGACTTCCATAGTTTTTTTTTTTGGTCCATACTATGGAAGTCAACATGGACCAGCAAGTGTTTGGTTGCCCATATTCTTCAAAGTATTTTTATGATATCCTCTCAACAGAAGAAAGGAAGTCACACAGGTTTGTAACAACATGAGGGTGAGTAGATGGTGACAGAATTTTCATTTTTGGGTGTACCTTTAAGATTATCACATTAAACAAATGTTGCGTCTGGGTGTCATACTTCACAACTGTTGGACGTCAATATGATGTTAGCATGAGATGATACCATGACTTAAAAGCATCAAAATATCAATGTCATTATTCTGCGTCACACTGACATTAGCATTAAGTGTTGTCCTGTCATCATCACCGACGTCAGAACCTACATTCAACTGAATACTCATGTCTTACAACGATGGTGGCTTGCTGGAGTATGATTAGTCAAGTGTGGTGTATTGACAAATAATTATTACTTACTAGGTAGATGGCTAAGCTCATTGAAAAACTTGTTCTTCATATTTATGAAGTTGTGGGAGTGATGAGAGGGAGGAGGCAGAGGAGGTGGAGCAGGTTTGGGCTCCTCTGATTCTGCTGCCCTCCGCACACGATGCTGCATGCTGACCAATTGCATGGCTGACCAGCTACAGACATAAAACTAGACTGTTACTGTCCTGACATAACAAACTAAATGCCATAAATCACATATATTGCCTAGATCGGTCTCAAGCCCACACTGTCTCTCTCTTTCCCTCCCCACCTCTGTCCTGTTTGTGTCAGGCTTGACTTTTGATGGAGTAAACTCTGACTATTAATCTGATTAAGTCTGTTATTAATCCTGGAATTGTGACATGTCAAAACACAACCATGCACTTCTGTTCAAACACTAGAATGTGCTCAAAAACTCCAATATTTGTCATCCACATTAGCACACAATGGTTATGTTTCCACCTGCCCTACTCTGCTGAACTGGCCTCTTGTCACTCTCAGCAGATGCGTAACAAGATTAAATGCCAAAGCTAATCCAAAAATCCTTGGGTTTAAGTAAATTAGGAACAGAGCCTAGTTCACACTTGAGCCTACTCATCTTGTCACCAGACCGCCATGTAAGACTAAAGACTTCAGGTATAGGCACTGCTCCTTTGTATATAAGAATATGTTGAGCAGAAAAGTCACGGTTGAATTTATGACAGGACTTTATGATGATTCTATGTCAGATGAAAGACAATAAACATAAACCTTTTTACAGTTAAAAAGATTAAATTCTTCATTTTCTCTATTGACCTTGTTGGGTTATCATAATTAACTCATGACTAACCTATTTTCTTCACTCTGTATGCACGAGATAATTAGAGATAATTAAGATAGATATTTTAAGATTGTTTTTACATACTGGTGGTTACTTTAATATAATTTTCTTATATATATATATAATATTTCATCCATTAAATCCATTACAATCCATTAAATGTTATTTGAATTTGTTAGTGTCTTAACTTTTTTAAACATGTAGAGTCATATACATTATGTGCTTATTTATTTAAATTTAGGTAAAATTATAGCTAGGGCAGGAGTCCACTTCGTTCTTGTAAGCCTAGCAGTTCTTTGCTGATTTTCATATTTAGTATTCTGACATCTGCCAAATATATACACAGTATACACAGCTTCCAACATATTTAAAAGTTTTCTACATTAGTTTTTGAATGAAAAAAGGGAATTAAACGTTTATAACCATTATTTTATAAAGTGTGCAAAAGAGGGTTGAAACAATGAAGTAATTTCTTCTCTTCTCATCTTTTCCATAGACAGCAGATACGTTGAAAGTGCGTAATCTGAGAGGTCAGAAAGCATCGTTTGTGTCATTGACTGACACGACTGCACTAATCTGGCTAAAGAAGGCCTGTCGCTCAGTGCGTCACAAGCCGGGATCATACGGCCTTGTTTTTTTCCTTCATCGCTATTTTGTCCACCAGCGGGTAGAACTGCTGTATTTTCAGATTACCTAAATCTCATCTAGTCACCCTTTAACGTATTTTTATTTATTTTTTTATTTTTTGGCAGTTGTCCAAGACTGAAGAGCTTTTACGCACATAGGCTAAGCATCAATTTAGTCAAGCAAAACTCATCTGAGCCACTCTTATTGCGAGGGTTTATAGAAAAGATGTCGGCAGCTATACTGTTATACAAAATGTGGCGAACAAGAAAAGAACAAAAAAACGAACCGTGTCTTGTTTATTAACGTCACTGTGCTATATATAAGTAGTTTTCATTTATAATTACATGGCATTTCAAGTGAATTAGATTGTCTGTGGACTGTTGCAGCCTATATAGTCTCCATGAATTTAGTGAAAATTTATTATTTTGCTACTCACTCAAACTATCGTGACACATTTTCAAGTAGTTACAACTATTCCATGTAGTATTTGAATTAATATGATGCTATTAAATTGCACATGCTATAATAATCATAAAATTATGTTTAAAATCATTTTAAATGACACTGCTTGACATGTCAATCAATTCCAAGATAGTATGATATGTCCATGAATAAGTGGAGCCAATGAAGCAAACAATAATCAAACTTACCTGATGATGTTCTACAGATCCTACTCTCTTAGATAGAAACCTGTGCTTTGTTTATAGAGCACAGCAGCCCTCTCACACACTGCTCTAACTTACTCTTGTCGTCCACTTTATCATCTGTCCCTCTCTCTCCCCAAAGCGCATTTGAAGCGCCAAACCTTCTTTCACTTGGATTAATCGTGCTCTCCCTTCTGTTCACAGTTATGTGCCCCGTAGTGATGTGCATCAGTATTGGATCCGTGAAATAGGTCTTGTGACAGCAGCAGCCTAATAAAGCTGTGCCGTCTGTCATTAATGTTAATCATACGAGACAGATAAAATCCCTCAGTGCTCTTGACTAAATAATGTTTTGTTGAATAACTTTAATATGTTAATTTACAATTTATTCAATTTCTGTAGCCTATTTAAAACACGTTCATATTTTAGAAAATGTAGTTAACCTTTGCATCATTAATGATTTATCTTATCCACCCGCGACCCACCCGCAAATAATCGGAATGCATTTTTTATTACCCAACCCACCCGACCCGCGGATATAATTTATAATAATCTTATAATCTTATTTCATCCATCTCGTACGACCGTTTCTCAGTTTGCTAGTATCCCATATAATCTCCTGCATGCTGTTTATCGGATTCTAATTTGCAATATAATTTTCGTTCAGACCCTTCTTAATCGGATTATAGTCGGTGGTTCACGGCTGCTAATAGGCATGATTGGTATAGCATAAGGAGGCTGTAAACCTTGTTCATTGGTTATGAAATGAGGACAAGGCTTCACCAGTAGTTGACGATTATCGAGACATTGAAAGAAATAATTTTATGAACCATAACGGGCCTTGGTCCTTCAGTGTTTATGACCAATGTGCGATTAATAGACATCAAAACAGCGCCCTCGTGTGGTAAAATGAAATACTAGCCTACACCTGTTGTGCCGTGGAAATTAATGTGAATATTTAGATCTCTTAATTTAACAGACCACGAAAAGTTTGTAAGAATATTGTATTTACTCTCTGTAGGCCTATATAATATTAGGTTGTACATTAGATTTTATGAAGTACTAATGTGCAGTTGTGTCAGTGATTGACATTATCCTTACAGATGAGTGAAGTGTCTCCTCTATTTTCACTTTATCTATGAGGTTTGTTGTCGCTGTTACAGTAGATTTGTACATTAATCAGTCCCACTATTGTTCAGTCCAATAGATCTGCATTCACAGGTTTTCTGCTGGGGAAAAAATCCAGTTACATGAATCATTACAGCCCACTCTTTTTTTAAAAGATATTTTGGGGGATTTTATGCCTTTTTTTAATGCCGAACTCGGGTCGCCGTGAGCGCAGTTGTACTGTATGTCAACACACTAACCTATTGGCGCTGACTGCATCTTGCAATTTTAAATAAAAAGACAAGGGTATTGAGCTCAGAATTTTTTATTTAAATTCACCAGGCCAATCATTGCACATTCAACAGGAAAGCATTGCTTGATGACAATCACAGGATGACTAAAACAGTAACGCTGCATTGTTTTACAAGTAACAGGAAACTTTACTTGATGTTAACTTTTCAACCTGTCAGACTTCAAAATTTTGCACAAGAGCTGTTTGATAAGAACATATTTAAAAGAATAATATTTTTATTCATTCGTGTATTAATATGATCTGAGGGCTGCATTTAGCTGCTGTCTCCATCCAGGGTGTGCTTGTCAAACAGGTACTCCGCCATCCTGTTGTTGCCAGCATCCATCTTGGAAAGGTTGGTGATGTGGTCACCAAGCTTCTTGATGGCCTCAACCTGCTCATTCAGGTAGTGAGTCTCCAGGAAGTCACACAGCTGTTGGACAAGACGTCAGAAATTTTTTTTAGGATGCTAAATTCTCAGCACTGAATAAAACTGCTTTAAAGAGACATGTATATGCAGGCAGATTTCGCCTCTCAACTTCAACAATGAGGGTCACTCACATGAGGGTCTCCCTTCTCAGAGGCGACCTTATGCAGATCCAGCAGAGCCTGGTTGACGTTCTTCTCCAGCTGAAGAGCGCACTGCATAGCAATCAGTCCATTGCCCCACACATCTCGCTCAGGTTTCTGAAGAGAGACACAATCAGTGAGTAGTGAGCATGGCATAAGGTCATTCCATAAAAATGGGTCTAGAGTCAGATTTGCTTATGTTACAATGTTCAAAGTCAAAATGCTTAATTCAAAACATTATTAAAGCACCTTGATGTCCTGAAGCACAATGCGTCCCCCCCTCTTGTTCTGGAACTCCATGATCTTCTCAGCATGCTCGCGCTCCTCCTCGCTGTTCTTCTTGAAGAACTTGGCAAAACCAGCAAGAGCGACATCATCCCGTTTGAAGTAGAAAGCCTGATCAAAATTAAAGAAGGGAATAAGAATGGCTGCAAAACTAACTCATCACAGAACAAGAATATGGCAAGTCGTTTTAGCTTAAAATATTCCAAGCGTTACTCGTCGTAATTGCATTTTTACTAGTAACAATTCAATTAGAGAGCTCTACAATTAAATTCTTACTAGTAACAATGCCAGTTAGAGAGCTCTCTAAATCTATTTTAACTAGTTATAAACACAATAAGAGAGCTCTCTAATTCAATTAGAGATCTCTGCAATTGCATTGTTACTAGTAATAATTAAATTAGAGAGCTCTTCAATTCAATTCTTACTAGTAAGAATTACAATTACAGAGCTTTTTAATGCAATTTTTACTAGTAACAATTGAATTAGAGAGCTCTCTAACTGGCATTGTTACTAGTAAGAATTTAATTGTAGAGCTCTCTAATTGAATTGTTACTAGTAAAAATACAATTACGAGGAGTAACACTGGGATTATTTTAAGATAAAAACGACTTGCCATACAAGAATGCAGGTCAGCAGTCACCCCTAACAACTGTAAACAGCCTTGGATGGTCCCATAACACTGATGCATAGCTACTGCTAATGGCATTTGCGCTATTTAGCCTATAAGGTTTTTATAAAATATTTATAAAATTTTCTTGTTTTTATTTTTTAGAACATTGTTTAATCGAACGTTTGATAGAAGCGAATACGTTTTGTCAAGAATGGACAAATAATCGATAGAGAAACAACATGTCATGAAACGATTTAGCAAAGTGATAAAAACCAATAAGCAACACTTGCCATGGAGGTGTAGGTGTATCCAGCGTAAAGCTCCAAGTTGATCATCTTGTTGATCAAAGCCTCGCAGTCGCGGTCGTAGTTCTGGCGAATCTGAGAAGTCTCCATTTCGGCTGGTTTTATTAGCCTATCAAAATTGATACAGAATAAATACGAAATTTAAATAGGCTCATATAATTTCCGGCGAGATCGAAGTTCCGTTCAATCACTGTTGAAGCAAGAACCTCTTCAGATCTTCCTGAAGCTGTGAGTGAAATGAAGGTGTGCGTTCATCTTATATACGATCAGCGAATGATGCGTCAGTGAAACTAAAAACCAGCCAATCAAAGAACGAGCTGAGTAACTAGGTGACTAGGCTTTCCGCTGCGGTAGGTTAGATAACGAAGACAAGATCAAGTTTAATTAATAGTTTTTTAGTCTTTTCCGTTTTCATTATTAATAGCATAGTAAGTCCAACAGGTTCACAGTCACAATTACAAGCATTTTTTGCACTCTGAAATGTAACTACTTTTTAAACATGAAGATATATATATCTATATCTATAGCCTATTCATATATTCATCCTTTCTCTAAACTAGGCCTACATGCCAGTCACAGGCATAATTATATATATATATATATATATATATATATATATATATACAGTGTATATTCATATAGGCTATAGCCTATTCATATATTCATCCTTTCTCTAAACTAGGCCTACATGCCAGTCACAGGCATAACTGGATTTCGCATATAGGCTAAATAAACTAATTACCATTAGCTATACAGTACAAACGACTGTTAATGCACATACATACACATAAGAAAAAAATCACAGCATTATCAAGCATAGGCCGCTAGAGGTAATTTCTGATCACTGATTGTCATTCACCAGTCATCTTTCAGTAACACTGCATAAAATACAGTTAGTGTTACAGTATTTTATTGATACATATTGTTTTATTGTAATATACTGTATAATGTGTTATTTAGAACAACTAGAACAGCTAGAACAATTCATTTTCCAGGAGTAATTTTCTTATTTTTTCATGGATGGAAAACGAAAAGTTCCAGGTTGTGTGTAGGAAGCTGGTAACACTATATTAATAGGAGCCTGTGTATAATATGGCAAATATAATATGGGGGAAGTCGTGGCCTAATGGTTAGAGAGTCGGACTCATAACCCAAAGGTTGTGGGTTTGAGTCTCGTACCGGCAGGGATTGTAGGTGGGGGGAGTGAATGTACAGCACTCTCTCCCACCTTCATGACTGAGGTGCCCTTGAGCAAGGCACCAACTGCTCCCCGGGCGCCGCAGCATAAATGGCTGCCCACTGCTCTGGGTGTGTGTTCACTGCTGTGTGTGTGCACTTTGGATGGGTAAATGCAGAGAACTAATTCTGAGTATGGGTCACCATACTTGGTCACACATTCCTCTTTGTAACCTGTGTAGATGTAGATACCTGACACCTGACTGATCAGAAAAGTACAGTGAAGAGAGGTCACAATTACGAAGCAGTTTTGTAGCTTCGAGAAATTGCCAATGAAAGCTCACTCTGTGTCAGCAGCAACAACCACAAACTCCCAAGAGCTGACATGGAGCTGCGTCTCTGTGATTCAGCATTTTGTCTCTCATGGAAGATGCGTGTATTTGTAACCTGATCAGCTTGCTACAGTAGGTTACACATGTCAGACCATCAGACTGTTATAGTAAACCATATTATGTTTAATTTGAAACAGTTTTTTCTTGTCTGTTTGGGTCTATCGCTACAAATATTTCCAATGTTATAAATTATTAGTAGCCTTTACAATAGGATAGGCTTAATTAATCTAAATTAAGCTTTTTAAGGAGGTTATTTGAAAAGTCAGTGAGTGTAGCTTTAGGATACCAGTCGGAAGTGCTATTGAAATATAAGAAACAAGACCATTACATGCTACTCTATTTGTGAGCTCTTAGAAACTATTGTTTTTCTGCTCACTGAAGAACTTGCACTATTGATAGTTTTACTGAATCCTCTTTTGCTTGTGCTGCTTGTAATCAAGTGACCTTAATTTTACAGTGTTCTTCAGTGATTGTTCAGTCAATGTAACATTTCCTGAGTGCTGCGCACATTGATAAACAATGCTGGATGTCCCTTTGTGCACACTAGTGCTGTGGTGAACAACAGAAGTACTGTAATACTCATGATAATGAAATTTATAAACACAACCTGATGTTATTATTTTTATATTTTTTTAAGGGTTTAGCCTGAAAAACCATGTGCCAGGACTGTATCAACTGCACACTCGCTGAAGCAGAGTTGAGCCTGCCAGTACCTGGATGGTTGATATCCTTATAGGGAAACTGAGATTGCTGTTGGAAGAGGTATTAATGAGGCCAGTACAGGAGCACATCCTCTGGTCTTTTTGTGTCCTGATGCACCAGTACATTATAATGTTGATAACACTTCCTGTCCTTTGTAAAAAGGACTTTCTGTGGTCAGTATAAACCCTATAGGGTCTCTCTCAGAAAGACTATAGAAGTAACCGTATAGGCCCAATAATCCTCATATGTGAAATGACTACCGGTATATCACACTTGACTCTCCACAGAATGATAATATCTGTCACATCATTTTGGTTGCAGTTTTTTGAATTCCACGTATTGTAAACAGATTTTAAAGGAGTCGTACACCCAAAAATGCAAAATCTGTCATTATTTACTGATCCTTATGTCATTCCAGACCTGACTGTTCTTCACTTTCTTCTATGGAACTCAAAATAAGATAATTTTTGACTATACAGTTCAAGTTAATGGGGTCCAGTGTTGTTTGGCCCACGGCATTCTCAAAATATATTGTGTTCCTTAACATTACTTGAAGTAAATCTAACATTGTATTATTTTTAGATGTATCTTATGCTAATAGCATGGGTCAGAAACATAAGATCAACATCAAAATATAGCTCTCGATTAATCTGATCGTAATGATTACAAAACAAAAGTATTTATTTGAGAGCTAGACTATAAGGGTCAGATTACTTTTTTTTTTCATCAGGATTCTCATTCCTGATAGAGTGTGCCAGAACTAAAAACTAAAAAAGGTTTTTTTTTTCTTTTTCCATAATGAATATCAAATTAATTCTAACAGATTTGTTTCAAACCAGAAATATAAGAATTAGCTTAGAATTAGCTCTATAATATAGTATGATGAATGAATGGCTGAATGTATAGGAATCATCAGATCACACAGTCTTGATACAATCAAGATAGACGCTACTGTAATTGGAAAACAGCTTATTGATATGTATTGTCCAGTGTGCTTATAAATAATAAATAAATAGCACAGATGTGAATACTGAGCTATAGGATCGCTCGCTGTACTTGATGGTCCTGATGAGCTAAAAGTGCAAATTAAGACAACATCATTATCAGGCCTACTGTGTTGCTTTGATTATATGGGTTTTAAAATCTGGTGTCAATAGACTAAACTAATTTAGACAAATGATAAACAACAAATTTAGATGATAAATGAACTTTTCCAGTAAATTAAACTGCTTATGTTACATAGATAGATACCTCTATCATCTCTGGGCACACAAATACACAAGCAGATAATTATTCATTTCTTTATTGGTTCTTTACTGAAAGGAAGTTATCAAGTGTTAAAAGTGTTTATTTGCTAGCACTAACATAGCAATAACACAACTGTTAATACTCCATGAATTTCGCGGGGAAAGCATTTTACTGTGAAATACGTGTAATTTAACAAAATATAGTATTCAGCTCATATAGCGGAAACCCTCTCTATTCATATATTATAGAGGAAACCCTAGTATCACTTATTATAGGAGCCTGTGTATACTAAGGCAAATATCACAAGACAAACATGATGTAATTTCACTGTGGAAATAAGGTCATTTTCCTCTTGATAACTGCCTTTAGAAACAAGAGTTATCAGTCAAGTGTGTATCAAAGTCTTCTTCAGGAGGGACAAAACATGTTGACTAAGCAGTGTTGTACTAGACGTTGCCTGTGAAAGCGCTTTCTGTCGGCTGCAACAACTGCAAACTCCCAAGAGCTGACATATGGAGCTGCGTCTCTGTGACTCAGCATTTTCTCTCATCATGGAAGATGCAAGTACGTTTGTAACCTGATCACCTTGCCAGGATAGGTGTGAAGCCATCAAATTAGTCTAAACCATATTCTTTCTGTCTCTAATCTTAATTAATATAGGTTTCCAAATATTAAACACATGAAGCAACACTTCATTTCAAAACTGACTTACACCATCAAAAGCATGACAGAAACTAGAAATGTAACTGTTGTAATGCATTCACTTTGAGTTCCACTAAATATATCTACATCTTGTTTTTATTTCTTGTTTACAACAAACATGTTATGGTGTAATTATTTGTATATTTAAATCAGTCAAGTGTGTATCAAAGTCTTCTTCAGGAGGGACAAAACATGTTGACTAAGCAGTGTTGTACTAGACGTTGCCTGTGAAAGCGCTTTCTGTCGGCTGCAACAACTGCAAACTCCCAAGAGCTGACATATGGAGCTACGTCTCTGTGACTCAGCATTTTCTCTCTCATCATGGAAGATGCAAGTACGTTTGTAACCTGATCACCTTGCCAGGATAGGTGTGAAGCCATCAAATTAGTCTAAACCATATTCTTTCTGTCTCTAATCTTAATTAATATAGGTTTCCAAATATTAAACACATGAAGCAACACTTCATTTCAAAACTGACTTACACCATCAAAAGCATGACAGAAACTAGAAATGAAACTGTTGTAATGCATTCACTTTGAGTTCCACTTAATATATCTACATCTTGTTTACAACAAACATGTTAGGGTGTAATTATTTGTATATTTAGAGCTTTGAATAACTTTAATATTTTCCTTGTTAATTGACATTTATTACAATATGCAACCTAAATTTTGTACATGTGGCTTTTTACTTGGGCCATTACCTTCAAAAGTACACATTTGTACCTTAAAATGTGCACACAGACCAGGTCTCACCATTTTAAACATAACAACAAGAGAATCCAGCCAAAAAATTTTATTCATCAAATTCACCATGTTAAAACCAATTAGTGCACATTCAACAGAAAAGCATTGGCTTGGCTATAACAACTTGAGTAATAAAGAGAGCAAAACTGAATTGTCTAATGGTGACATTATGGAATTTAAAAATTTTCAACTTATCGAACTTTAACATTTTAAACAAGAGCTGTGATAAGAATATCTTGCTTGATATATGGCTGGAGGCTTTGCAACATGCATATGATCTGAGGGCTGCATTTAGCTGCTGTCTCCATCCAGGGTGTGCTTGTCAAACAGGTACTCCGCCATCCTGTTGTTGCCAGCATCCATCTTGGAAAGGTTGGTGATGTGGTCACCAAGCTTCTTGATGGCCTCAACCTGCTCATTCAGGTAGTGAGTCTCCAGGAAGTCACACAGCTGTTGGACAAGACATCAGAAAAAAATGCTAGGATGCTAAATTCTCAGCACTGAATGAAACTGCTTTAAAGAGACTTGTATATGCAGGCAGATTTAGTGTCTCAACTTCAACAATGAGGGTCACTCACATGAGGGTCTCCCTTCTCAGAGGCGACCTTATGCAGATCCAGCAGAGCCTGGTTGACGTTCTTCTCCAGCTGAAGAGC